>NC_053155.1:165388535-165493487 GCF_016835505.1 Polypterus senegalus
TAATATATATATATATGTATGTGTGTATATGTAGATATGTATGTATATATGTTTATGTGTGTGTGTATATGTTTATATGTGTGTGTATATGTATATATGTAGATATGTATGTATGTATGTATATATGTTTGTGTGTGTGTGTATGTATATATGTATATATATGTAGATATATATATATATATATATATATAGATATATATATATATATATATATATATATATATATATATGTGGATGTATGTGTATATATGTGTGTATATATATTTGCTCTTCTGAGTCTCTCTCTTTTAGCGTTTTTCTGACGCTCATTTTCTTTTTCTTCAATCAATCTGTTTTTTTTTGTCTTTCAGCCTTTCTTTTGTTGATTTTTACTTGTTGAGCTGACCGTTCTTCCTGGAGATGTTACTTATATAGGATTTGATTGTGTGTTTCTTTTGTCCTACTTGACGTGTCCTTTTTTTTTTGGGTGGCATGTTGTTAGTAGATACTGTATGTCCGTAATATTTTCTCTTACAGTAATACTGGCTTGTATGTGGCTGTAATATGCGCCAGTGTATTGTGTGCCTTTAAATTTCTCTCGCAGTAATACTGGTTTGTATTTCTGTAAAATGCCTGTAATTTTCTCTGACAGTAATACTGGCTTTGATGTCCGTAATATGACTTTAATTTTCTGTCACAACAGTGGTCAATCAGCAGAGTGTCCCCAGCAACTGATGTGATGTGTGGCATGCAGTTGATAATCGTGACTGTGTCGTCTCCCCAGCAAGTATTTTAATCTGTGCTTGCGTGTAGCTGATTATTGTATGTGTGGCGTCTCCCCAGCAACGGATTTTATGTGTGCGGCCGCAACTACCTAATCAGCAATCTCCCTAGCAATGATGTCTTTTATTTGCTTATCATGCACTGCCGCGGCAAGGCCATTCACTGTGTGCCCAGCTTCGAGTGTGTGTGTGACCAAGGTGCTGTGCGCATGGGCGGAGCACGGTCTGCGATGTGTGTTGTGGCCCCGCGCATGCGCACTTCAGCAGAAGACACACACACACACACACACAGGGCTTTTATTAAAGAGGAGATATATATATATGCACAGTAGAGTGAATTCCCTGTCTATCTGTCTTTGTAGTAATAACAGTATTATTACCTTTTGTTTTCCCTTTCTGACTAGTATATAGTGCCTTTCCTATCTATCTTTTTTATGTAATGCCTTTCATGTCGGTCTATTTATCTACCTATCTAGTGGCTTTTCTGCCTGTATATTATTTACTGTATACCCTGTTTTTTTCTGATAGTTTTATGTCTCTTATGCAGTGCCTTCCGTATCTATCTGTTTGCCTAGTGATTTTCGCATCTTCATGTAATCTCACTATCTGCTTGCCTTCCTAAAGTATTTGTTGATTAATTAAAAGGCTGTACCATTTTTCATTTAGTAGTCCTTTCTCTGTCTGTCTTTTATACAGTGATCTTCCTGTTTATCTATATAGTAATAACAGTAATTGTATTTTTATATAGCAGCTTCCCTGTCTGCCTATCATACAGTGCCTTTCCTTTCTATCTATCTATAAATCTATCCCCTTAGCTGTTTTGTTATATATCTATTATACAGTGACTTCCCTGTTTATTCATATATCTAGTGACTTCTCTGCCTTTCTGTTTGTCTCTTTATTACGCAGTGCTCTGTCTGTCTGTGTGTTAGGTATCTTAAAAATAACAGTTATGACATTTGTTCATGTTAATTGTAGTCTCAATTGTTAAAAAATATTTTTAAAGGATCATCCCACACGAAAATATAACGATCTCATTAACTGACAGTGCATACTAATTCATAAATTTTATGTCCGTTCGAGGTTTAAAAGAAAAAAAAAAGTAAACACTTTCTCCCCAGCAGGGTTTCAAATTCGGGTCCTTGAGGCACTGCATGTCTGCTGTGCTCTGAGACAGCAAATCTTACCGCTACACCACGGAAGCTGTTGTATGGTTCTTGAACCTTTTGTGAAAGTGTTTATTTGATCTTTGGAAATCGGGCATCACAAATTCTATGGTTTATGCCATCATTTTGTTACATTTATCACTAAAATATGAAAAAGTTTCTGTTTTAACAATATGTTTACACAGATTACAGTAGAAATGGAACACATATGATATGCATGTGTTCCAAATAACTATCTATTATTTCCACTCTAAAACTCTAGCAGTTCACTCACTCCCAGATAATCAAACAAGGCGTAAGCTGGGAAAACTTAGTGAACGTTCTGCGATGGTTGGGGTTGGAATAGCCGGCTGCTTGCTGCTCGTATTAATCGGCACATTTAGAGGACAAAAGACCCTGGCGAAGAAGTAAGAACGGATTTAAGGTTGCCCAGATTTACGAGCTTTCTCGTAGGGTCTGAAAATTCTAGTGTTAATAAACTCCCAATACATTATAAGTTTCTGCAGATGAAAATTAGTAATAAAGCATTTAGTTATAAACTATCTGTTAAAGAACATATACATGATGTAATGATTATCAAAAGATATAAAACAAGGTTTTTGTGGTGAAATTACATTTAAATACCTTAAAATATAATAATGATTCTGAATTAATATAATTTACTTCACAGTACATATAAGACTAAATGTATTTTGGTATTTTAGAAATATTTCTGACATATTTCCAGTATTCAGGCTTAAAACAAGTATTCTTACACAGTTAAACAGGCTCACTGATACCATTTAATCCACAAATACATTGGGAAAACATGCAAATTACATGTAGAACTTGACCAGACTAGTAATCAAACCTAAGCTCCTGGTGCTTTGAGGCAGAAACATTAACTCTGCGCCATTGCTTTGCCCATCTGTGCTGGGCTTAATAAATTTTCGCCTAATTAAAGCTAAGTGTATACTTCTAACATTTGTTTGGTTCTTGTCACTTGATTGTACTCAACACACATGCTGAATCTCACTGCTGCTATCTGCTACTGGACAGTGGCAGCATATCTATGTGTGATGATGCAGGCTGCAGGTAGGCGATATCATTGCAAACTAATGTACTACATTCATGAAGTGGCATAATACATTTTTGAAATAACACCTAATTGTTTAGAGTGGTGGGTATAATATATAATTTGACCTATCATAGGTGTAAGTGTAAATGATAATGATTTTTACTCATGAGTTTATGGTGATTTATATCTAATTTTTATTGTGTATTTGTGTCAAATTTATGTTTTTCTTCTAGACTGCAAAGAAGTCTAAAAATATAATATATGCTCATCAGTGTTTCTTTTAGATAAATTTAAAATGTTAATTTAGGCATGAGACAGAAGTCATTTATGAAAAATGGGATAGGTTGGGAAACAGATGACAATACACTTAATAAAGTCGTTACTTGGTGTAAAGTGCTTTGACAGGTTATATCATAACTTAAATGTGTTTATTACGATGGCAGCAGAATTCAGAATATGTATTTGACCTCAGTTAAGCAAGCTAACATAAAGCATGTTAAGTGCTGTAAACCTGAATGAGCATCAGCTGTTCCAGAGATTTTGTATAACTTTTGGAAAGTGTTCTGTCGTGTTTTTGCAGCAATCTCAGTGCTATAACAAAATTTATTCTGTAAAATCTCTAATTTCAGGTGATTTTCCTTGATGACTCCTTATCCTCCTTTATACAAATACGTGGGTCAATACCACTGTTTTGGGAGCAACCTGGTATACAGGTAACAATTTATTTAAATCTAATT
This sequence comes from Polypterus senegalus, assembly GCF_016835505.1. NCBI lineage: Eukaryota > Metazoa > Chordata > Cladistia > Polypteriformes > Polypteridae > Polypterus > Polypterus senegalus. The sequence continues at coordinate 165,392,257 of NC_053155.1, forward strand.
TTTTGAAGGTTCATGATGAACTGCTCTGAATTTCAAATATAGTGATGGTATAAAGTTTGATGAGCAAAGTATCTGTCTCTCTCTCTCTCTCTCTATTTATGACTTTTCCTAAAGTTACAAGCCCACTGTTGACTAACAGTCATTCTGTGTTTTGCTAAGTGACACCTGGTCCTTTAATGTTTTGATGTTCATACTAGGCTGCTGTTGGAAAATGCATGTTTGATTTAAAGATTCATATTGTTGCTGTGACTCTTTGAAAATATGCCCAAACACCAAAGGTATTAAAACACATTAGCATTTTAATAGGTGGTATTATAAATGATCTGTTTATACTTTTAATATTGAAATCCTACTTTTGCAAAATGTAACAGTTTACTAAAAATAAATGACAAACACATTTGGCTACATAATTAGAGCACTTTGTAGGTAATGTAAATAAACAAGCAATCCATCAACCAAACAATACAATTGCCCCTTTGGGTGTATCTATCCAGTATTTTTTCTTTTTTAACAGGTGAGGTGCTTGGGTTAGTTACCCACCAAAGTAACACCTGAATCAGTTCTTTTGTCACCTCCCACACTATTAATTCTTAATACCAATTGACCTTTGCCACCAATGAACTTCATACTCTGAACACATCTCTATGTTGACTAGAAAGGGCCATTAATGTTACCTAATATTGTCTAGGACATAACATCTCCCCTAGTTGGCTCCAAGATTTCCTTTCTACCCTGAACCCCTTTGTCCTGCTGATGGACAGGCCAAATCACACATTCCAGTGGTTAACAGAGTTTCTCCATAGACTACATAGTCACATTGTGGCTATTTTTGAGACTGGGGAAGCGCCCTGTCCTATGTGATTAAGTACTCTTGCATTGTCCCCTTTTAACCTCAAAATGTTTATTGTTGAGGTTACTAATACAGTCTTCTAGCAGCACACTAATCTGATAGACATAATGGTTCAGTTGCATTCTACTGTCTTGGGAAATCCATAATAGACTTATGTGGTGCCTTTCTTAATTATGAGTCATAACTTCCCTTCAACCTCCTCCATATTGTTTTATTGCACTATTTTAAACCACTCCTTTTCACCTTGAAGCCATTTAAAATTATTCTTCCTTTTGCAGGTAGCTTTTCTGTTCATGTCTGCCAATTTTCCTCAGAAATGTCAATGGTGAAGTAGTACTCCCAACAACCCTCCATGCACTCTGTGTATGATGGAAGTTATGCTGAATTAATTTCCTGATATAACTAAATAAATATACTATTAAGTAAATACTGTACATGCTTTGCCTGTTAACATGCAATTTTAGTAATGAATATAACTCAAACCACTTACACCTGAACTCCAGCAAAACCAAGGAGCAGGTGGTGGATTTTAGGAGACCCAGGCCCCTCCTGGACCCCGTGATCATCAGATGTGACAGTGTGCAAAGGGTACAGACCTATAAATACCTGGGAGTGCAGCTGAATGATAAATTGGACTGGACTGCCAATACTGATACTCTGTGCAAGAGAGGACTGAGACGACTATACTTCTTTAGAAGACTGGCGTATTTTTTCACCTATGAACCTTGCTACGTCCTGTTTTGTTCCAAAGAACACAGGTGCCTCTTCACCTAGCAACTACAGTCCTGTGGCCCTTAATGTTCCACATCATAAAAACCTTGGTGAGGCTGGTCTTGGACTATGAGTCCTCTTGTGAAAGACAACTTGATTGCTGCAGTTAAGGGGAAGGCTTAGGGATGTGAATTGTGGATGAGCCTGAATAACTGACAATCTGCCAGGAAGGCAACAGCTTATGAGGCAAAAAACTGTCTCTGATATTGATGTAAGCAACACTCAAGTACCACAGGGAATAGTCCTGCCTAGTTTTCTCTTCACCCTGTACACCTATATATAAACATTATGACATGTCACTTGTTGAAATGCATTTGATTCAAATATAAATTTATTTTCCATCTGTAAAAAATGAACAGTCAGATGTTTCAAATAACAAATGTGATAACTAATCCCAAACCGTGCATACTTGTAATAACCCTAGAAATCCCAACATCTCCAGCCAACCAACCCCCCACCAATCCCCCAAACCCACCAATCCCAAGATGGAAATAACATCATAAACAAATAAATTTTAACAAATCATAATCCCTGCTTTCCCTGGGGCTCTGGAGTTACACAAGTAGATGTATAAGGTTGACAGAGATACCTGACAGTAAAGTTGGAAAACTGAAAGAGAAAAGAAATGCTACATATAGGCTTTTAGTGCATCAGTAGCCAACCTCCACAGGTTGATAGATTTAGACGAAGCCTCCTTATTAAAAAATTTAATTTTTTAATTAAAAAAATGAAAAAAAGCCAGTGTTAAGCAGTCATCAATTCAGTGGATTTCCATCTTGTAGCAGTAATGATTTTGGCAGCTATAGTACCTACAGGAATGAAGAACACTCTCTTTTGATAATTGTTAAAGGAAAGGGAAGAATCATAAGGAAGTAGAAAGACTGAAGGAAGCAATTTAATATACAAGAAAGCAAATGGGCAACTGCATACTTGAAGTCAAAGACACTTGGACACTCCCAGAAAACATGAAGGAAAGTACCAGGGAGATCTAGAGTCCAGGAGTGACATAATGAATCTGATACTAAGCCCATTTTGTGTCGCTTTCAGGGATAAAGGAATGTTCTATGAATAATTTGAAGTTCTGAAAACTGATAATTTGGGTTTTTGGAAAACTAACGCATATTCTTAACACTAGAATCCCTAAAGCCTAGGAAGAAAGTCATAATGCCGGGCCACCTTAAATTCCTTTGCACCTCTTCGGCGGCATTTTTGTTTTGCATATGTGTCAATCAGCACAAGCAGTTTGCTATCCTATCCCTCACTGATGTTTCAGAAGTCAGACACAAAATTCTCAGAGCTCAAGTCTGTTTACCTGGGTATGAAGTGTCTGGAATTGTATAGGGTGAATAAATTATAAATTATTTGTAATACATACATTTCATGTGTGTTCTGTGTCTACAATGATCTGGGTAAATGTAGGATGATGGAGAATGTGAGGCAAGAAATGTTGAACACATAACTAAAGCAGAAACTTTTTTCATGTTATAGTAATAATAACAAAATGCTGATGTGAAGTGTATAATGTGTGAAGTCTGAAGTCCAAATATCAATTAAACATGTTCACAAAAGTTCTAGCAATACAAGTGCGCTTTTATTTAAGAATATAACTAAAAGAAATAGAAATTGTTCAATTTACATGTTGCTGTCAATGGGTAAAAACCCAAGCCCAAATATCAATCAGTGCAAACCTGAAATGTCTGCTTCGATGGTGTAGTGGTAAGAACTGCTGCCTCGTAATCAAGAGGTTTGTGGGTTCAAGTCCGGGTTCTCCCTGTTTGGAGTAGTGAGGTGCTATTGTTATTACTATGACAAAATAAAAACATACATTTGATTTAAGTCAGTAACACCTGGTGTAAATTTTTGCTAACTACAAAAGATGTTGCTGAAGGGATATAAGGAGATGCACAAATGCGGGTAAATCATGTCTTCTTGGTATCTTGTTGTCACTTGAATTTTTTGTTATTCAGTTTTATTCTTGAATACAATCACACTTGTTTCATTATACCTTTGTGAAAGTGTATATTTTACATTCCAATAACAACCTGAATTGCATCATATTTGTTTTTCCCTCCCTCACGCTCTCTCATACGGATGCACACATACATCCATGCATGAAAATGCTGTCATTTGAACATGAGTTGTCATTTGAACAGGTTTTTGTTTTCCAATCTTGCCCAGTCTCCATGTTATGGTGCATGATACTGAGAATGCAGACAGACTTCTTCTTTTTTGTCACATACACCATCAGCATGGCACTGCCAGACCCTAACACTAGCATGGAGAATTGCTTGCATACTGAAGTGACTTTAGCTGCAGGTGGAAATTCCCATCCCACTTTATTTATGGTGCTAAGTCGTGTTGTGATGCAGCAGTCTATTAGCCAGTGACATGAAGAAGTTGTCTGTTGTTGTGGTTCTGCTTTTGTGCAGAAACGGCTCCATAAGCTTTATGACCCCAAGTCTTTCTCCAGTGGGTCGACTGCGATCTTTTCCTAAGTAAGGAGTGGCATTGCACATGTGCTTTGTCTCCCAATCTGCAGCAATCCAAATCTTTATGCCAAATTGGTCAGGCTTGATTGAGATGTATTGCAAGAAAGGACAACGGACCTTGGTTGGAAACAGTTGCTTATCAACGGTAATATGCTGCTCTGGGTTGTAACTCAAAACACAGTTCTCAACAAAATGTTGACAGATGTCAGCAAATCTGTTGGTTTTCATGCGTTCTGCATGGATATCTTTGTTGTCAAAGTGCAAATGCCTCATGATAGTGTGATAGCGGTCACAGGGCATCGTATCTTTGATTGCCAGTATAACAAATAGTTCTGACCAGGCATCAACCACAGGAATAACTGTGGTCATTGCTGCTCTTGTGAAAAGGATAGAGATAAATGGCATCAACTCAGAGGGAAAGGCAAGTTCATTGTACCACATGAACGAGACTGAGAGAATAAAACTGAATAAAAAAATAAAGCCAACTTTTACAAATGGCAAAAATTTACACCGGGTGCTACAGACTCAAATCAAACGTATGTTTTTATTATGTAATAGTAATAATAATAACAGCTAACTACTCAAAATAGGGAAATCTCACTGGCTCAAATCTGCAACCTCTTGATTATGAGGCAGTAGTTCTTACCTCTGCACCAGCCAAGCAAACATTTTCACTTTGTGTCGATTTGATTGACATTTTTACACATTGACAGCAATATGATTTCTTTTTCTTTGGTTATATTCTTGAATAAAAATGCCCTTGTTTTGTTATACCTTTTGTGAAAGTGTTTATTTTATATTTGTACTTTACTTTTCACACATTACACTTCTTGTCAGCATGTTGGGAAAGAAAGTCACAGAGGTGAGATTGCGTTGGTTTTGGACATGTGCAGAGGAGAGATGTTGAATATAATGGGAGAAAGATACTGAGGATAGAGCTGTCAGGGAAGAGGAAAAGAGGAAGGCCTAAGCAAAGCTTTATGGATGTGGTGAGAGATGACATGCAGGTGATGGATGTAACAGAACAAGATGCTGAGGACAGAAATATATGGAAGAAGGTGATCCGCTTTGGCAGCCCCTAACGGGAGCAGCCGAAAGAAAACGACTATAATATGAAAAGGAAGGAAGAAAGAGAAGGTAATGAAGGTAAAGAAAGTGATTGTTAAGGGATGTTAGCTAGGGGGCTGAAGTGGCAGATGATGATGTCATCAGGCTGAGTCAGCACCGGCTTGCTTTGGAGTGTATTATTATAGCAGTTCATAACATGGCCAGCTTTGATCTGAGTGCTCGACTACTGTCATTATTAACTTGAGAAACAGCGATCACAATCGAAACGAAGAAGGAAAGTGTGCGGAAATATGAGAGTGGCGTTTGTGACCGATCTCGCTAATATGTACAGCATGTCGAAATCCACCATCTCGACAATTTTACAAAGAAAAGATTTGCATAAGGAGGCTCCTTCTAAACAATAACCACATTCCGTTTCATTCTCCTCCTCATCCCTTCCAGCAGCCCAAAGATGTCAAATTAAATGGTGAGTACAGTATGAAATTGTTGTTTCTGGTAGGCTAGGCACTTTTTATAAATTTTTGGTTAGTACATTAGAAAAATTATTGGTGTTTTGGTAAATTATGCACATTATACAACCCTTTTTTATTATGAAAAGGTTAAGTAAGTGTTGCTGTGGGAGGTTCGGAGTTCATTATGGGTATTTCCATTATTTCTTATGGAAAAAATAGTCTTGACGTACAACCAACTTGAGTTACAACCAGCCCTCGCGAACGAATTGAGTTCGTAAGTCAAGGGTCCACTGTACCACAGCTTAAGGAGAGGAATACAGTATTTTAATCATGTTAATAAAGCCATTTCCAAAATCCATGCAATGTAGGTCTGACCATAGATATTCCTGTTTAGCCAGACAAAAGCTTTCTCAGCATCTAAAGAAAGCAGTGCCGCAGGAGATTCTAAATTAAGAGCAGATTCAATGAAATGGAACAATCTGTGCACGTTATCTGAAGACAAGTAATCCCGTTTGATCAGGATGGACTAACTTTTAAGTAACCTGTGCAAGGCGATTAGCTACAATTTTAGCTAGTAATTTAATATCTATATTGATAAGGGAGAGGGGTCTATAATTCTGACATACCTTAGGGTCCTTATTCTGTTTACGCAGTAATTACTGCCATGTTCAAGCTAGGACAAAGCTGACAGCAGTTAATGGATGAATGATAAATTTGAAGGGACGCTTTAGATAATTCATCCCAAAAAGCTAAAATTAGTTCTGATGGCAACCCGTGAATTCCAGGTGTTCATGGCAGATAGTGCTAGATTTAACTCATTAAGAGAAACTGGGGCATCCAGTAAGGAGGCCTCTTGTTCTGAAGTGCTAGGAATATTAAGGTTAGATAAAAAACGCTTCATTTCTTAATGGGATAAGGTGTTATTTGAGACTAATTAAGAGTGATAGGAACAGAATTCTGAGTTCATTTCTTTACGACAATATGTAATATTCCCTCTACTTGTCTTAATGGAAACAATTGTCACAAATGACTCAGGTTTGCATAAATGTAGGGCCAGATAATGTCCAGGGCAAGCTGTTGTTGAATAAAGTTTTGTTCTAGTTCTATTCAACTGAAATTCATCAATTGGTATTCCATATTAAACACTCTTTGTGTGTGTTTTTTTATCCTCATTTATGTACCTGAGTTAACTAGTAATATTTTTCTTTCTTCTTTACTGGGAAAATTAGTAAGTAAATGCTAATTTCTGTAAACAAGACTTTCAGCTCCTATATTGTTTACTAATCTCTATTTGCTTTTTCAAAGCAGATTGCCAAAGTACTGCAGTCTAACACATTGCCTGATAACACAATCCCTTTCTTCTGTTTCAAGAAAAACCCTGTAGTGTCATGGCAAATTCACCCTTCACTAGCTTCGACCTGTGCCACTAAATTGTTGTGTACAGTATAAACCTGTTTTATAACCATCTGTATCCTCTGTTAACCAACACTTTTGAAGACTTATGTTATGTTACCTCATCTCATTCAATCTTTTTTTTTTATAGTTCTAGATGAGATCTCACAATTACATTATAAACCTAGAAAAAGGTCTCTATTGACTTATGTTCAATGTTGTATAATATGTACAGTAGCATATCCTTTCTAGCCTTGTATGTGAAGAGGAATGGATCAGCTGTTTTTTCAGATATTTATTGTTTTTTTTCTTTCAGCAATGCCAGAAATTAATGAGACATTTTGGTTAAGCTTTACTTTGATTTTTCAGACCGTTTTCTGTTGATTGGGGGATCACAACTATTCTGTTTATAAAGGCCTTAACAAGTATTTACCCTCTGCTTTTTTTTAACATTTAATTTTGTTGCATCACTGAGCCATGATTTATTTAACAGATCTTTATTTGCCACTTGTCATCATAAAGTATTATATAATGTCTTAAGTGTAGAAATGAATGCTTTTCTAAACTACTAAAAAATAAATAAATAGACTCCTGAGACACCTCTGTTTTTTTTGGTACTTTGATATTTCAGTTCTCACATTATATAATTACATTAAATAGTTTAACTTTCTGTCTTTAAAATATCTACTTACATAAACCTCTGTCTGTGACATATTGTATCTACCAAAGTCTGAATACTGTCCATGTCCAGCTGTAGTTATTTATTTATTTATTTTTTATGATTTGTATCTCTCTAATATAAAAAAATGGTATTTGTTTCAGATAATTTTTTGATAAAGTATCCTGGTAAAATTGAAATCTTGTCTCTTTTGATTTGACAAAAAATATATATTAGTATTGCTGATTGACCTGTTCTTTTTCTAAATCTTTTTTATATATTACTGGTTGGTGCTGTGAAATGTGTTAATATTTTAGACTTTTTCTGATTTAAATGTTGAACAGTTACACATTGAAAAACAATCTCAATTGTGTTTAAAAATAAAAAAAAAAAAAAATCTGTTCTTTAAGGTTGGTTCACATCGAGTGAGAATGTCCAGAGGATTTGAAGCAAATGCACCAGCTTTTGACAGGTAACTTAAACATTAGCATGTATGGCTACAATCTTGGAAGTGCACTCTTCTACTGAATTTTGTATATAACCATAAAGCATTTGGGAGGGTTTAAAAATAAAATCAGATGTGAAACTCGAAAGGACATGAATCTAAGAAGTACTGCCAGTTGTGATAATATTCCATCATCAAATAACACTAGTATTGCTATTAGGAACACACATGAAGCCTAAAGAAAAAACCCAAGAAATTGTGTTTGGAATAGTTAAATCTTTTTAAAACATTATTTACTTAGAGCATATAAAAAAACCGTGAAATCCCTCAACATATAACTGAGAAGACCTACTAAAGATTGGAATTCTATGTAGTGAGATAGATTTTAGCAAGGAATTCCAACAAGAACACATTTCAAATAAGATTGTACGCGCAGTGGGTGTCCGTGGATTATGATACTGGTCCTGAGACGCAGGAGATGGTACATAGAAAGGAAGCAGAAACGGGGCTGCAAGGCTGGTGTACAGACCATGCTAAAGAATGTTCCTCACAAGCTCGTGCTGCCTAGTATTTACATTTCTAATGCCAGATCACTCGCAATAAAATGGAAGAATTGGAGCTAAACATTTCGGCATAGAAATCAGTCTTGGTAATAACTGAGACTTGGCTACATACAGGGATCCCTGACAAAGCCTGTGCTAGAGAGCCACACAGTCCAAAAGTTTTACATGAAGTGTATAATGTGTGAAAACTGAAGTCCAAATATCAAATAAGCACTTTTACAAAAAGTACAAGTATAACAAAACATGCACTTTTATTCAAGACTAACCGAAGAAAAAGAAATCGGATTAGTGTACTTCATTGTCCACGACTGCTTTGGTGGTACAGCGGTAAGAACTGCTGACTCATAATCAAGAGGTTGTGGGTTTGATCCTTGCCACGTCCCAAAATAAATGTTTTGAGTAGTGAGCTGCTGTTATTGTTACTATTATACAATAAAAACTTGCATTTGATTTGTGTCTGTAACAGCCAGTGTAAATGTATGGTACTTGTAAAGGTTAGCGTTTTTTTTTTTGTTAATTCAGTTTTATTCACGGTCACATTCACGCTCCCCCTTATCTGACACTGCTGTTTTCAAATAAAGACTGGCTATAATAAAGGTGAACTCTGATTAGGATGAGGGTTACATCGGAGAACAGAAGTCCTCCCCACAAGAAACGTCCACTCACATATAAGAACAATGCAGCTGCACCAGGTGTTGGGGCGAAAGATGGCACTGTTTGGATACAGCAAGAGGTTGGGCATCATTCTGCTAGTCAGTCTGCCCCACACCTGTCCTTCAACAAAACAGCATGACTTACAGAGCACACCAAGGTATCGTGCAAAGTCCAGTTTGTGATTATGTTTTGTGATGGTTTTTATATAAAAACATTTATATGTTACTTTTATAAAAGCCAGATCAAATGTTATTTACCTTAATTTATTTACTTATCTTCCTACAGCATAAAGTCACAAGTAGCCTGCGTGCTTTCTCTGTTTGTGAGCATGCCCGTGTTGATCAAAGTACATGTGTACTGAAGTGACTTTAGCTTCAGGTGGAAGCTTCTGTCACACCCTACACAACTATTGTTACGGTTCTGCCTTTGTCCAGGAACTGTTTCATAAGCTTTATGACCTTAGTCTTGGAAAATCTTTCTCCTGTTTGGTGGCTGGGATCTTTTCCTCAATGAGATCAAACACAGTTAACACTAGAATTTCTGAAGCCTACGAAAAAACTTGTAATCCCGGGACACCTTAAATCATTTCGCACCTCTCTTCATCAACGTCTTTTTTTTTTTTTTTTGCAAATGTGTCGATCAGCGCAAGCATCCAGCAGGCTGCTATCCCATCCCAAAGGGCAAAAAAGGTCTCCCAGCTTTTCATATGTTTCATTTCATATGTGTTCTTTGTTTATGATAATGTTTAGTGTAGGATAGAAGGAAATGTGAGGCAAGAAATGCTGAACACATATCTAAAACAAATAAACACGTGCTTTTATTGAATAATATAACCAAAGTGTAAAAAATCATTCAATTTACATGTTGCTGTCAATGAGTTGCAAACCCAAGCTCAAATGCCAATCGACAGAAAGTTGATATGTATTCTTAGATGGTGCAGTGGTAAGAACTGCTGCTTTATAACCAAAAGGTTCCAGGTTTGAGTCCGTGTGCTCCGGGTTTTGAGTAGTGAGCTGCTTGTATTATTGCTGTAATATAATAAAAACATACATTTGGTTTGAGACTGCGAGACCCGGTGTCAATTTTGGCTACTTTTATTATTCAGTTTTATTCTGTCAGTGACGTCCATGTGGTACAAAAAACATGCCTCTCCCTCTCTGAGTTGATGACGTATATCTCCATTCTTTTCACAAGAGCAGCGATGTCCACACCTGGTGCTATGGTTGATTCCTGCTCAGAACTATTTGTTGTACCGTCAATCAAAAATACAATGTTCCATGACCGATATTAGACTATCATGTGGAATTTGCACTTTGACAACAAAGACACCCATGCAGAATGTATGAAAAATGACAGGTTTGCTGCGATTTCAGACATCTAGCAACTTTTTGTTGAGAGCTGTGTTTTGAGTTACAACCTGGGGCATAGACTTTCCTACTCTGTGGCCATAAAGCTTAGGGAGCCATTTGTGGACAAAGGCAGAACCATAACAACAGACAGTTTCTTCACAGTGCTTTCATTGGCTAATGGACTGCTGTACCGCAGTGCAACTCTGCTTGGCACCATAAGTAAAATGGGACTTCCACCTGCAGTTAAAGTCATTTCATTATGCAAGCAACTCTTCACGCTACTGTTTAGATCTGGCAGTGCCATGCTGACAGTGTTTGCGCCCAAAAAGAAGTCTGTCTGCATTTTCAATATCATGCACCATAAAGTGGAGTACAGGCAATATTCGGGGGAAAAACATGAAAACTGTTCAAATGACAACACGTTGAAATGGCATAGCATTTTCGAATACTGATGTGTTCATGTATGAATGTGTGTGTGCATTTGCGAGGTAAATTAGAGTTATTATGTCATATACATATATACAGCAGAAGACTTACAGAACCATCAAACCCACAAACATGAGACCCCCTGGATATTGTAATTATGTGTGTGGCTTCTCATGTTATTTTAAGAATGGATAAGAGGGCACATTGACATTTATACTGAGTATTTAATATACAGACATTTGCTTCATTTAGAAAATCCATAAGCCAAGTAAACTACAGTACAATGTAAATTGTGAAGGCAACCCTGGCACAGACAGGCAGAAGACAGGTTTTGCACCCAGCACACGTTTTATTTACAGTACTCAAATCACCAACACACAACACAATCCAGTCCTTTCTTTGCCACCAGACTATCCGACTCCACTCCTCCTCAGGCTTTTGTCCTCTTCCTCCTGACTCTGGCCATTGAGTGTTGGTGACTGGCTTCCTTTATAGGGCAAGGATTCCAAGTGCTCAATGTGCTTCGTTTGGCCCCACTTCTGGGTGTCCTGGAAGTTTGGCCAAATAGGGCCCTGAAAAAGACCATGCGTCCCCTGGCGGTGCCCACGGGCCCCAGAAGGGTTGAGCTCCCACTGGAAACCAAGGGGGAGGCCCTCTGTTGGCTCAGGGAGAAATTGATCTGAAAATACTCTCCCGTCCTTCCATACTCTGGGTGTCCTGGACGGGTAACAGCTCTGTCCATCCACCACAAGATGAAATATTCCATTACAAAACTCCAATTCAAAACTGTATTCCTTTTAATAAGCATATTAGGTATAGGTACTAGCCAAAAATGAGTCTTCAGAGGCATTTATTTTAAGGGACTCCACAGAGGAAATGAAGATGGGTAGCTTGTTCCACCAGAGAGTCCATTTTCAGTTATAGATGCTTAGAATTCCACAGTTGTTTCTATTTGATTGCCCTATCTGCTACTCTGTGGAGGTCGTCTTTGAATAGTTATTTATTTTAGTTTCAGGAACATAGCCCATGTGTGGGCAGGTGACACTTCAATGTTAGGCACACATTTGCGATTGCTTTGCCGATATGTGCGGCATTATCAATATTGTGACAAAACCGCCCTTTAAAAACAAACAAAAAAAAAAAAGGAAATGACAATGCTTTGCTTCAATGTAAGTTTAAAGTCATGATGTGTTACATCTGAACATGTCACATTTTAGAATGTTGCTTATTTTTATTAATGCCTTGGATGTAAAATGATTCATATAGACACACCCGTGGGCATGCCAGAATGTCCAACTGGGGTCTCATTACGTTTCTCTGAATAGAATTTGGTGATGAATTTGTGTTTCTGTGTCAATCAGGAAAGGGCATGACATTTGCAACATTTTGTAAGCATTATCTGCTTTTTAAATAGTGCAGCTGAGATTAGCACATCTGATCAGGTATATATGAACTTTGGTCTTATGATTGGATGCTCTGCTGTGGCCTCAGTGTGTTAATTCTTCATGATAAACCTGTTATTTTACTGGTTTAGCGAGTTGTCTTCATCTTCAGACTCTCAGATCACTGAATTCTGGCATAATTTGTTCCACAGGCATTACTTTAGCCCAGGGGTAGGCAATGTCGGTCCTGGAGAGCGGCAGTGGCCGCATGTTTTTGTTCCAACTCAGTTTCTTAATGAGAAGTCAATTACTGCTGATGAAGCACTTATTGCTTAAGTGACATTTTGATGCTATATTTTAGTGGTCTTGTTTGTTAAGGGTCCCCACCCTTAATTGCTTATTTCAATCTTAAACAGCTGCATTCACTGTTTTAATGGCTCCTTATTAGCAATAAGATGTAAGTGACAAAGCAGTCAGCAGCTCTCCATCTAGCTTGTTTTGATTTACATATCTGTGTATTCATCTTGCACTGTTGAATTTAATAATACAATTAATAGAAAATGTGACAGACTGAAAATTATCCGTTTTAGGCTTCAAATCATTTTGATGATATCCGTGGAAAGGAAAAAATCTATGATATAAGAGCCTTACATTGTAGGCTAACAAGCCATAAAATTAAATAAGGTTTGAGATTGGAAAGGATTGGTTTATAATTAAGCAGTTGGGTTGGATTGAAAACCTGTAGCCACTGCGGCTCTCCAGGACTGACATTGCCCACCCCTGCTTTAGCCAAATCTAGGTTTTCGTGAAAGGAATTAATCTGATTTCTGTAAATCCCAGGTTATTTTAACTGGGTTTAACATTAATTCAGTTTTCTGGAACATACCCTGGGTGGATTCTTGTGGTATAGCTCTGTTTGTTTAAGCTTATTGTTAATACACTATTGTGTCTGGTTTACATGTGCTGTATGGTTCCCTGCTTTCAGTCTTAAAAAAGCTGTAAACTTGCATAGCTTCGCACTAAAATGTTACAACACACACAACTCTGCACAGAATACTCATATAAATAATACATTTATCCCAAAGAGAACATCTTCTGTAGTTTTGCAAGACATTGAGTATGATGTGTTTGTCATTGATCTATACATGTAACATTTACCGTAGATCCCGTTATATAAGCCGAGAATTTTTTCCTAGATTTTTGGCTTGGAGTTTGGGGGTCGGTTTATACAACGAGTATCGTTTCAGATTCAAGATTTCCAACGCAATGCCGGTTTTGCCGATGAATACGGAAGTAAATAATGACGAAACCACAGAGCTTTCTTTCAGATGAAGAAATAACTTTGTATGCCGGTACTTTAAATTAAATAAACAATTTATTCAAAAAAGTGTTTTAGTTATTGATTTTATTAATAAAATTTATAATAAATTATCGTGAAGTTTAAAATGAAATTTTTTATTTTGATTTACGACCAACATCTTGTGTTACGAAATGGATGCGGTCACGTGTATCCGCTTGCGCGATTGTAAACAAACAACCGAGAGCGTTAGTAGCGTCAGTCGGAGCCCAGATACATGTGTTTGTGGATGTAATTTCCGTCATTGCAGTGACTTACCTATATACTGTATATATAATTCATTAAGACCATGCAGGCAAGACTCATAATTGCTAAGGAAGGAAGAGAAGGTAAAAGAAAGCGATTGCAATCGAAACGAAGATGCACATTTCTGGAAATATCTCCTTCCTTCCTTCAGCCCAAAGTATGAGTACAGGCGAGTACAGTATGAAATTATTTCTAGAATAGAATTTCTTTTATTGTCACTATACGCATCTACAATGAGATTAAAAGCAGCTCCTTCAGTGCAGAATAAAGTTCTGTATAGGGCTTGTATGGTTGTTTTTTAGCTTTAGCATAACGCCGGATCTGCGGCCCGCTTCTGCTTTCTTTCCCTCCTCCGTCTGTGTCGTCTCCTAGACCCGACAACAATCCACGGAGAGCCCGTTGGTCTCGCTATGTTGCCTGGGATGTTGTGCGTGTGATGAAAAACACTCAAAACAGATGTCTGGCTCTGGATACCGATGTCTAAAAGGTTCTGAATGGTGTAGCGGATGTTTGCCGAACCGATCGTGCACAAACAAGGACAAAAAAAAGTACAAAAACAACAAAAAAAGTGCACTGAAAAGGAGAGCCCTGAGCTGCTGCGACCATGCGTGCCGCCATGCTCCTAGCTTAATCGAAGTAGGCTAGGCACTATTTATAACTTTTTAGTTAGTACATTAGAAAAATTATTGGTGTTTTGGTAAATTATGCACATTATATTATATATCAAAAATGCCGGCAGTCTCAAATTCTCGCCGATAAACATTATAAATATACCCGAAGGGACACTTTTAAGGAAATTTAGAAAATTTTGCTTGGAGAAGGTGGTCGGCTTAAATACCGGTCATCGGCAAATACATGTAATTTAGTAGGTAGAGAAGGTGTTCGGCTAATATACCGGGTCGGCCTGTATTCCGGGATCTACGGTACTGCTGTTCTACTTTTATATATTGTTGAAATAAACACCTTTTGTATATTGTTACATTATGTCTTTTGTTGTGTAAGAGCATGCACTGTTTTGTTTGTTGGCTTTATGAAAATAGGCAGTGGCAGTGTAGTGGGTATTAATGTACATAAATGTAATGTCATGTTCACTGTAATATTCTGGAACCTTTTGCCAAATGGTTTTATATACATTTGAAATATCGTATTAAATGTGTTGATTGCTTGAGGAAATGAATTTTTTAAAGCATAATAAAATGATCGTGTGAAAAGTTTACTTTTTTTTTTTTTTTTATAGGCATTTCAGCACTTTAAGAAGATTATATGGCAAACAATTTGTAATAAATCTCCTGGGAGTTAAGGAAGGTGAACATATGCTGAGTAAAGCTTTTGTGGTGAGTGGATTTCTGTTGCATTATAAACCTTCTTTGTAATATTAGGATAGTTTGAAAATACTTTAACCTGGATCTGATAATTAATTTTTTTTTATCATCAAGAGAGTAAGTAATTGAAAAATGTAATGGGTCCTTTTAAAATGTAGCAAATGAAAATTGGAAATTCAGGTGAACTAAATTGTCAAAGCAAAACAAAATGTAAAAATAGATCTTATGCTAAAGTGGTGTGACTTTAGCCTGAGATTGAAAGGGCATCTCTTATATTAGCAGGCAGATCATTCCATATCTTCAGGGCTCTATAACTAAAAACTCAACCTCCCACTGTTGTTTTAAGTAATAATACGTTCAAATAAGTGAGCAGGGCATTGGTCATTTAAGGCTTTATATGTTAAAATGAGTATTTTGAAATTGGCCCCAAGCTTAACTGGGAGCCAGTGTAAAGACTTAATGTACTTAATGGTTCATATAATAATTCTTGTAGCAGCATTATGAATTAAGTTAAGCTGCATACACAACATTTTGAACAGCCAGTAAATTGCATTGCACTAGAAATAAATGCATAAATTCATTTGTCAGTATCATGCATATTAAGCATCTTAATCTTATAATATTTTGAATATGAAAAACATGTTTTGAATAGTTTTGTGGTATGTGTTTTAAATAACATGTTAGTGTCAAAGATAACACCAAAGTTACATACTGATTCATTAAAATGAATCATAATGCCAACTGAGAGTGGCAGAATGTTGCTGCGGTCAGCATCATTCCGTCCAATAACATTTCTGTTTTTTCCGTATTCAGAGACAAGTAGTTCTCTTCTATCCATCCCTTTAACTCACTGACATAATTAAGGACAGCATTGAAGATGCAGAAATCATTTGGTCATCTGCATATGAGTGAAAACTAATGTTTTTTAATGATGGATAGATAGAACGAATAAATAAATGAACAAAATTTATTTGTCCCCAGGGGCAAATTTGGCTTTTTACAGAAGGTCTTGAAATAAATAAATACAGAAAAAAACAAAACCAGTGAGAAATATGGAGCTTCTGTAAAAAGGTTGCAGCTTACACAGCATGCAGTTCCCAATGAAAGCATGTAAAGTGAAAATAGTAAAGCTCATAGAACTTGAGCCCTGTAGAACACCATATTTAACTTCTGTGAATAATGATAGAGACATTTCTGTACATACTGGTAATGATATGATTGATGAGAACTAAACCAAGCAAGCACAGTGCCTACGAGCCCAATGTCATTTTCTAGCCTCTTTAATAAGGTAGAATGCTCAATGGTACCAAATGCTGCACTTAAATTTTACAAAATAGTTGCTGTGGAATTTTATTCATCAGAGGAAAATATCATTTACAACATGGTTTAGTGTTGTTTCCTTACTATGTCCAGTGCGGAAGAGAAACTGGAATTTCTCAAGTAAATTGTGATGTGTAAGGTGAGACTAAAGCTGTGCAACAACTACTTTTTCAAGTATTTATTTCAGTGAGAAAGGGTAAAATTGAAATGATTCTATAATTATTAAGCATATGTGGTTCCAGCCCTGGCTTTTTAAGTAATGGTCTGTTAACTGACACTTTTAGTTCATCAGGAACTGCACCATTGACTAATGAATTATTGGTAATGTTAAGAATGTGTGCTGCCAAAAAATATGTTGAGCATTTTACTAGTTAAGTTGGTAGTAGGGAACAATATGTTTTTATTTTAAATATTAAAATTATGACTTCCTGTTCTGTTACTAAATCAAATTTACTGAATTGGTGCTTGCAACATGAAATAGGAATTGCTTATCTAGCATTAAGAACAAGGTGACCCTGAAATTTTACATTGTCAGTTTTCTCATTGAAGAAATTGAACAAGATTGTAAAGTCTGCACAGCTAATATCTGGAGGTATTTTGCATTGTAGTTTAGAATTATAAATTAAAGTTAAGACTTCCTGTTCTGTTATAAGATTAAAATTTCTAAAGTATGCAAGGTGAGACAGGGTTTTCCAAGCTTGTATTAGGTGTGCAATGTGGAGCTGAAATCTGGGATCTTTTATTTTTGATTTTCTTATTTAAACAAGTCCTTAAGTCTGTACTGCTAGTGTCTATCTGTATTTTGCACCATAGTTCTGAATTCCTATTTATTAGATTAGTCACTGTTCAAAAGATACATGGGGATTATTACTGTTATCTATTATTTTAGAATAGTAGTCAGAGCAGTCTTTAAAGAGAGCTTTTTTTTCCTTTTTATCACTCTTTGTCCATGTAGTTTGGAAGACCTGCAGCTTTGTTGCTTGATCTCTACCCTCTACCCTTTTTTTAATTTTTATATACTTTGTTCATCCCTGAGAGGAAATTGACTTTTTCCATGACCACCTTATTTAATTTACAGTTAGGTCCAAAAATATTTGGACAGAGACAACTTTTTTCTAATTTTGGTTCTGTACATTACCACAATGAATTTTAAATGAAATAACTCAGATGCAGTTGAAATGCAGAATTTCAGCTTTTATTCGGTGGGGTGAACAAAAAGATTGCATAAAAATGTGAGGCAACTAAAGCATTTTTTTAACACAATTCCTTCATTTCAGGGACTCAAAAGTAATTGGACAATTGACTCAAAGGCTATTTCATGGGCAGGTGTGGACAAGTCCGTTGTTATGTCATTATCAGTTAAGCAGATAAAAGGCCTGGAGTTGATTTGAGGTGTGGTGTTTGCATGTGGAAGATTTTGCTCCATGCAGGTGAAAGAAGCCGTCCTTAAGCTGCGAAAACAGAAGAAACCCATCCGAGAAATTGCTACAATATAACGAATGGCAAAATCTACAGTTTGGTACATCCTGAGAAAGAAAACAAACACTGGTGAAGCAACGCAAAAAGACCTGGACGTCCATGGAAGACAACAGTGGTGGATGATCGCAGAATCGTTTCCATGGTGAAGAGAAACCCCTTCACAACAGCCAACCAAGTGAACGACACTCTCCAGGAAGTAGGCGTATCGATATCCAAGTCTACCATAAAGAGAAGACTGCATGAAAGTAAATACAGAGGGTGCACTGCAAGGTGCAAGCCACTCATAAGCCTCAAGAATAGAAAGGCTAGATTGGACTTTGCTAAAGAACATCTAAAAAAGCCAGCACAGTTCTGGAAAAACATTCTTTGGACAGATGAAACCAAGATCAACCTCTACCAGAATGATGGCAAGAAAAAAGTATGGAGAAGGCGTGGAACAGCGGATTATCCAAAGCCTACCACATCATCTGTAAAACACAGTGGAGGCAGTGTGATGGCTTGGGCGTGCATGGCTTCCAGTGTCACTGGGACACTAGTGTTTATTGATGATGTGACACAGGACAGAAGCAGCCAAATGAATTCTGAGGTGTTCAGAGACATACTGTCTGCTCAAATCCAGCTAAATGCAGTCAAATTAATTGGGCGGTGTTTCATGATACAGATGGACAATGATCCAAAACATACAGCCAAAGCAACCCAGGAGTTTATTAAAGCAAAGAAGTGGAAAATTCTTCAATGGCCAAGTCAGCCACCTAATCGTAACCCAATTGAGCATGCATTTCACTTGTTGAAGACTAAGCTTCAGACAGAAAGGCGTACAAACAAACGGGAACTAAAAGCCGCTGCAGTAAAGGCTTGGCAGAACATTAAAAAGGAGGAAACTCCGCATCTGGTGATGTCCATGAGTTCAAGACTTCAGGCTGTCATTGTCAGCGAAGGGTTTTCAACCAACTATTAGAAATGAGCATTTTATTTCAGGTTATTTAATTTGTCCAATTACTTTTGAGCAACTGAAATAAAGGAATTGTGTTAAAAAAATGCTTTAGTTGCCTCACATTTTTATGCAATGTTTTTGTTCAACCCACTGAATTAAAGCTGAAAGTCTGCACTTCAACTGCATCTGAGTTGTTTCATTTAAAATTCATTGTGGTAATGTACAGAACCAAAATTAGAAAAAAGTTGTCTGTGTCTAAATATTTATGGACCTAACTGTATATATGAAATGATGTGTATAAATGTACATAATGAATCACATCCCTCAATGTGTTACAATGGTGCATAGTTTTTTATGTTCCAATACGACGATAATTCTGTATTATAAAGGGATGAGTGGCTAGGTGAGGTTGAAAATTAACGAGAAACAATGAAGCGCCAGTGACTTGTTACTACTATTAATAGACTTTGATTCATTTGCTGCTGCTTCTTTAACAACATGTGTTGTGTAGTCAAATTAAGTGGATTAAATGAACACATTTAGGGGTTGCATTAAAAAAAGAAAAATAAATTATAATAAATAAAACAATAAATAAAGATTTTTTAAAATTTTGTTATTCGCATTCATTAACAGTCATTAATCAGTACTTCTAGTTATTTTATTTAGAAATGTTTTTTTGACAGGAACCTTCAAGAGGTTTTTTGCTTCTGTGGTCTGTATTCTTTTCCATGTGATGGTTTTAATAAAATTAAAGTCCAAAAGATCTTGTACTGTGTAAGAAAACTAGTAAAGTAAAAAAAATGCTAAACGTTATTTGGAATAGGCAGTAAGATTGTATTTTTTTCTATAATTTATGCTTTTCAATTTTAAATTACAGTATTATGGTCATTCTGAGATTAAAAGCGAAGTGGAAATACAGTGACACCCTAATTAAAATATGTAGTTTCTTGTGACAAAGAAAATCTGTCAGGTGTATGCTGTTGAGGTCTGTTTTTGTTTTGTTCCAGTGTACCTCAATATCCTTCAATCACAGAGCACTCTGAGTTTGAGTTGCATAAATACATAAATAAGCACAAGCAAAGTAAAATTTACCCTAATATACTTTTAACTTTCTTAATGGCTTCTGTACAATGTCTTGAAGTAAGTAGTAGCAAAAATTCCAAGTTGTACTTGCAATTTTCAAACCTCATATCATGCACACTCACCTAAAGGATTATTAGGAACGCCATACTAATACGGTGTTTGACCCCCTTTCGCCTTCAGAACTGCCTTAATTCTACGTGGCATTGATTCAACAAGGTGCTGAAAGCATTCTTTAGAAATGTTGGCCCATATTGATAGGATAGCATCTTGCAGTTGATGGAGATTTGTGGGATGCACATCCAGGGCACGGCTCCGTTCCACCACATCCCAAAGATGCTCTATTGGGTTGAGATCTGGTGACTGTGGGGGCCATTTTAGTACAGTGAGCTCATTGTCATGTTCAAGAAACCAATTTGAAATGATTCGAGCTTTGTGACATGGTGCATTATCCTGCTGGAAGCAGCCATCAGAGGATGGGTACATGGTGGTCATGAAGGGATGGACATGGTCAGAAACAATGCTCAGGTAGCCCGTGGCATTTAAACGATGCCCAATTGGCACTAAGGGGCCTAAAGTGTGCCAAGAAAACATCCATTACACTACCACCACCAGCCTGCACAGTGGTAACAAGGCATGATGGATCCATGTTCTCATTCTGTTTACGCCAAATTCTGACTCTACCATTTGAATGTCTCAACAGAAATCGAGACTCATCAGACCAGGCAACATTTTTCCAGTCTTCAATGTCCAATTTTGGTGAGCTCGTGCAAATTGTAGCCTCTTTTTCCTATTTATAGTGGAGATGAGTGGTACCCGGTGGGGTCTTCTGCTGTTGTAGCCCATCCGCCTCAAGGTTGTGTGTGTTGTGGCTTCACAAATGCTTTGCTGCATACCTCTGTTGTAACGAGTGGTTATTTCAGTCAAAGTTGCTCTTCTATCAGCTTGAATCAGTCAGCCCATTCTCCTCTGACCTCTAGCATCAACAAGACATTTTCACCCACATGACTGCCGCATACTGGATGTTTTTCCCTTTTCACACCATTCTTTGTAAACCCTAGAAATGGTTGTGCGTGAAAATCCCAGTAACTGAGCAGATTGTGAAATACTCAGACCGGCCCGTCTGGCACCAACAACTATGCCACACTCAAAATTGCTTAAATCACCTTTCTTTTCCATTCTGACATTCAGTTTGGAGTTCAGGAGATTGTCTTGACCAGGACCACACCCCCAAATGCATTGAAGCAACTGCCATGTGATTGGTTGATTAGTTAATTGCATTAATGAGAAATTGAACAGGTGTTCCTAATAATCCTTTAGGTGAGTGTATTTTAAAATTTAATGCAAATGTTCTCTTTTTTTTAAACTTTTTATAGAATTTATTAAAATCAAATAACATTCCATACAAGCAAGTCAAGTTTTACAAACTAGGTTTGAAAGAAATCAACCCCCACCCATTAGAAAGAGAGCTAGGCCAAACAGAGTAAAACTTTAATAGTAGGATAAATAAAATAAATAAATAGAGTCAAAAAAAAAGGGAAGAGTATCCACTTCCTCAATTTGAATGCTTATTCTAAAATGTTATTGATTAGATCCTGCCAGGTTTTGAGAAAGTTTTATACAGATCTTCTAAGTGAGAATTTTTTTTTTTTTTTTCAATTTCAGATATTTAATAGCAGTTACCCACTAACTTAAAGAGGTGAGTTAGGATTCTTCCAGTTGAGAAAAATAAGTCTATATGCCAATAGTGAATTAAAGGCAATTGAAGTTTGTTTGTCCTTCTCCACTTTAAGCCCATCTGGAAGTACACCAAATCCAGCTGTTAGTGGATTAGGAGGGATTGTGACTCCAAGGCTGTCTGAAAGGCATTTAAAGATTTTGGTCCAAAATGATGTTAATTTGGTGCACACCCAAAAAATATGGCCCAGTGAGGCTGAAACATGACTGCAACATTCACAAGTTGGTTCTAGCCCTGGAAACATTTTGGACAATTTTAAACAAGACAGATGCGCTCGATATATAATTTTAGGTTGAATAATTGTATGCACATATGGAGCTAGAGTGAATTCTGTGCATGGCTGCCTTTCACTCCTTTTCTTAAATGTTGAGCAAGAGATCCTTTTCCCACTGTACTCTGGGATCTTTGAAAGGAAGGGACTTTAAAAGTTTTTATATGTTATAGAAATGCTACCTGAGTCCTCTAGACTCATCAGTATTTTTCTGGAATATAGGTTGGTGGGAGGTAAGGAACATTGGGCAAGTTTTGTTTAACAAAGTTTCTGATTTGGAGGTAGTGAAAGAAATGTGTTGTCGGTAAGTTAAATTTGGAGTGTAATTTTTCATAGGATGTGAAGACATTCTCTCTGTGTACAGATCTCTAAGTGATTTAATCCCAAATGTTTTCCAAACATTTAAAACTACGTACGTTTGAGGGGGTGGAAAATGTTGGTTCTCATGCAGAGGTGCCACAGATAAAAACTTCTCTATCTTAAAATACTAACTACAAGGTTCTATATTCTATGTGAATGAAGCACAAGTTAGTTTTTAGTATATTGGTAATAGCTTGTACTTATTGGGGTACAAAGCAAGGAACAGAAAGAAGTTCTGCAGGATTGTATTTCTGTTGCGGACAAAGCCTGTTATTTGTGTCAATGTGTAGGTTTTTAAAGTTTATATATTTGCCGCCCAGTAATAAAATTGAAAGATAGGTAGAGCCATGGCAGCAAAATGTTGTTGATAAAGAGCACTGTGTTTACTTGTGATGTTTACTACTAGGTATTTAAACTGATGTGCAAAGATTAAAGGGAAGGTGTCCAATCTAATATTTTGTGCTTGGGAGTTCACTGGAAAGAGCAGCCTTTTATTCAAATTAATTCTGAGACCAGATATCTTTTTAAATTTTGCTAGTGCTGTTAGGACTGCAGGCACAGTATTTTGTGGATCTGATATATGCAGTATCATATCGTCTGCATATAGAGAAATTTTCTGTTCAAGTCCTTCTCTGATAATCCACTTTATCCCATAAGCATTTTGACAGTGAACTGTCAGTGGCTCAATGGAGATATCAAAAAGAAGTGGTGACAAGGGGCATCCTTGTCTACTACCATGTTCTAGTTTGAAGTGCTGTAGTATGAAATAATTTTGTTAATACAAACTGTACATTCTGGACTGGACTGGTATACAGTAGTTTGATCCATGCACAAATGTTCGGGGCAAACCCAAATTTCCCCAATGAGGTGAAAAGATAGTTCCTTTCAGCCATATCAAATGGTTTTTCTGCATCCAACAATACTATCCCTGGGGTGTTAGACTTTGTGGATGAATATATTACATTA
The DNA here is from genome assembly GCF_016835505.1 of Polypterus senegalus. Lineage (NCBI taxonomy): Eukaryota > Metazoa > Chordata > Cladistia > Polypteriformes > Polypteridae > Polypterus > Polypterus senegalus. The sequence goes on from NC_053155.1 coordinate 165,415,829, forward strand.
AACAGGTGTCGAAGATTGGAAGCTAAGTGTCTTCCTTTAATAAATACAGTTTGGTCTTGTGATATTATCAAAGGAAGCACTTTCTTAATCCTTCTACCTAGGACTTTGGAGAGTATCTTAACATCATTATTCAGAAGTGAGATTGGTCTGTATGATGCACATTGTGATAAGTCCTTATTTTGCTTAGGAAAGACTGTAATTAATGCTTGGCGAAAAGTTTGAGGTAGAATTTTATTGTGTCTAGCTTCTGTAAATAATGCTAATAAAAGGGGAGCTAACTTAATTGAGAATTTTTTTATAAAATTCCGCAGGGTAGCCATCAGGGGCTGCTGCTTTCTTCTTTTGAAGTGAATTTATAGCCTCCAGTAATTCTGATAGTACCAGCAGTATATGCTGTTTCTCTGCACTGAGAGTATCTAGTTGTTGTATCTGTAATGCATCCAAAACACATTATAGACGACAACACTCAACCTAAATTGAGTAGAATATAAGGACTTGTAGTAGTCATTAAATGTGTGCATTATATTTTTATGGTCAATGATTTTTGTCTCCATCTTTGTTGTAATTGCTGGGATTGCATTGCAAACTTACTGCTTGTAGATTTGTTGAGCTAAGATCTTACTGGCTTTCTCTCCGTGTCATAGTAATGATGTCTTGAATTAAAATTGAATTTTTCTATTTCTTTAGTTGTCAAGAGGTTGAGGTCTGAATGCAGAGCCTGTCTTTTCCTATGAAGTGCCTCATTTGGACACTTGGCATGTTCTTGATCTGTTCTGGTAATTTCACTGATTAGCTCTAATACCTTCTTGGTTTCTACTTTGGGTGCACAGATATTTATCAGAATCACTTGATAGTTACATAAATTACCCATGACAATCGCATATCTACTTGCAGGATCAGACACTATATCTGATACTACAAATTAGATTGTTCTATGTATAAAAATTTCCACATCTCTAGTTTTTCTTTGTAAAGCTTGAATATTTGGCCAGTTCAGTCTCTGTGTAGCCGAAACTGATCCTTGCTTAATAAGTGGGTCTCCTGTAACAATTTTATATTAGCGTTTGGATCTGGTGAGAGAATATTTTCTTTCTCTTTATTTTTATTTATTTATTTAAATTTTATTGTAATCATTCCTTACAAATAGATACACTTTTACAAAAAATAGGATTGAAAACAAATCAACCCCAACCCTTAGAAAGAGAGCATGGCGAACAGAGTAAAACTTAAAGCTAGTAAAAATAAATAAATTGAGTTTAATAGGTGGATAAAGATAAATGGAAAAGAAAAAGAAATGTGAAGAGAATCTGCTTCCTCAGTGCTTTGAGAGCTTATTGTAAAATATTATTGATTAGATATTGCCAGGTTTTGAAAAAGTTCTGCACAGATCCTCTAAGTGAGAATTTGATTTTTTCCAATTTCAAATAATATAAAACATCAGTTACCCACTGACTTAAAAGAGGAGAGTTAAGATTCTTCAGGGTCAGATGCTACATCTGATGCTACAAATGAAACTGTTCTATGTATGAGAATTCCCACACCTCTAATCTTCTTTGTAAAGCTGGAGTGGAACATTTGGCCAGGTCAGTCTTTTTGCAGCCGGAAAGTCTCCTGTAAAAATACTATTTTAGTATTTAGACCTGTTGGGTGAGAGAATACTTTCTTTCTCTTTAATTCATGATTCAGGCCTTTAACATTCCAGCTCACAAAGTTAACTGTCCCAGAATGGAAACATTGATTCTGAATTTGTGATGTCATTTTGTAGTCTTAACTGAAAGTGAGACAGCTTTAACCTTAATTTCCAATTTTCCCAGCTGCCATGCAGCTTCTTCTTACATTTGTAATTATAAGGATTAAAAGGATAGATTAGATATAGCTTGCTCTCTTTCTCCCCACATCCTTCCACTCCCCCCCATTTTGCTTCCCCACGTGAGGCTGAACCCCACTTCACACAGTCCCAGTCCTCTGACATACCTAGAGACAGAGCACATCCAAAACAAAACAAGTCCCTCAGCAGCGGCATTTGGGGATTAAAAAGTAGAGATATCTATTGCCTATAAAGTCTAAATACTATATGCACAAAATACACTCTTCAATAGTCTTGAAATATTAAGATAGTAAACTGAAGGAATGGTGTTAAAAAGTGGCCCTGGATAAGCATAGTAAACCCTAATGCAATAATAATAACAATAAACCAAGGGTATGATGTTTAACAGTCTCCTTTAGAATAGTAAAAAGACAGAAAAAAAACCTACTTTAGTTTGTTCCACACATACGCGTATAATTGTAATTAAAACATAAAAAGAAAGTGGCCGAGATGAAAAAAGGATGTATAATTATGTTACCCGTATCGTTGCAAGCAGATCAGACAGCAGGTAATATCTACTTGCCGTGCCATGCCATGACATGATGCGACTCACTATTGCATTTCAAAAAAGTGTCGGGATCAGCTTTCTTAATTCCTTTTCTGCGTCTTCCATGGTGGAGAAGATGTAATATTTGTCTTGAATATCCACTTTCTCACTATCCAGTTTGGCAGGATATAAGAGGCTGTATCTGATATCGGCTTTCCGTCACCGCTGTTTAATGTTGTAAAGAGAGGCACGTTTAGCAGCTGTTGAGGGTGAGAAATCAGGGAAAATATAAATGTGGTTATTTTCAAATATAATTTCTTGTTTTTGTCTGAGAAATGACATTACATTAAGCTTAAATTGTAATCTTTTGAAATGGACAATTAAAGACCTAGGTTTAGAGGTATTTGATCCATGTATTTCATAAGTTGCCGCTATCTCTGTATCTGATTTAAGGTCTAATCCAGTTATTTTGAAAATAGTTCAGCTACAAGTTTCACTGGGTTTGGACTTTCATGATTCTCAGGTAGACCTTCGATTCTAATATTATTCCTTCTGCATCCATCTTCCAGAGCTGCAAGTCTGTCTCTTGAGATTTTTGCATTCGGAATTAGCAGCTGTAGCTATTTCATCGGCAGTAGATATCAAATGTTCAGCTGTTTCAGTTAGAGCCGTGAATGTCTGCTTAACGTCTTCCAGCTGATCGACAAGTGCTCTCAGTTTGGATGCATTTTCCTGAATGTGTTCCTCAATTTTCCCCAGCATACCTTTAAAGGCTGCATCAAAGCGATGAAATACATACATACATACATACACACACACACACACACAGTGCATCCGGAAAGTATTCACAGCGCATCACTTTTTACACATTTTGTTATGTTACAGCCTTATTCCAAAATTGATAAAATTAATTTTTTTCCTCTACACACAACACCCCATAATGACAACGTGAAAAAAGTTTACTTGAGGTTTTTGCAAATTTATTCCAAATAAATACACTGAGAAATCACATGTACATAAGTATTCACAGCCTTTGCTCAATACTTTGTCGATGCACCTTTGGCAGCAATTACAGCCTCAAGTCTTTTTGAATATGATGCCACAAGCTTGGCACACCTATCCTTGGCCAGTTTCACCCATTCCTCTTTGCAGCACCTCTCAAGCTCCATCAGGTTGGATGGGAAGCGTCGGTGCATGGCCATTTTAAGATCTCTCCAGAGATGTTCAATCGGATTCAAGTCTGGGCTCTGGCTGGGCCACTTAAGGACATTCACAGAGTTGTCCTGTGTTATGGTGTATAAAATCTGTACATTTTGGTTTCCATTATATTGTCTTCAAGACAAGACAACAGATGAACTAAGACAAATTAAAGCAGTTTTTCTCATACTTTTTGTTCATAGCTTAATGCTAATTTGGTTTACAGCAAGAGAAAGAATGCTGAGCTGATACCTCAGGCTATTGATTACTTTATGGATGGACATCTGGAACGACAATTTGGTTTACAGCCTGGGACAGGAAGCACTACTGATACCTCGGAGTACATCAAAGGTTTTGTTGTGTGGGAAAACAGACAGTGAATTAATTCATCAATCATTTTGACAGCCAGCCAATCAGGTGCATGTGTTGTGAAACCAAGGCTTGATATTTCATAATAAATATGCCTTGGTTTGAAAAGAAAGGTAGAGCGAAGCAAAGGGAGAAGAAGAGAGAAGCAATGAGAAGAAGAAAAGAAGAAGGAGAAGAAGAAGAGGAACGGACGAAGACGGCCCTGGTCGTCAGATAGGCATCATGAACATTGATTGCTAAATCAAACGCCTCCCTGGGACATTCATCCTTGTCATCTGTAACTTTTTCCCAAGCTTTTTCTAAAGACTATATATTCAGACTTTCCTATTAGTATCTATTTCTAGTATTCTTTGTTCTTGTGGTATTATTATTATTCTTGTAATAAATACCATGCTGCTTTTAACTTTCAATGCTTTGTCTTAATGTCTAGAGTGATTGAAGTAATAAGTTAGATTTCTTTGAGCACCTGGTGACAGCCGGATTTTTGCCATTATTTCTGTGCTGCGAGGTTTATAAGGCTGAGAGTGAGAGCGCTATACTCAATAGAAGGAAAAATACAATAAAGAAGGTTTTCTTGGCTGATAAATGGCCTGTAGTCAAGAGTGCTGAGTCTTTGTATGTTTAAATGTATTCTTGTAGACCAAAAGTAATATTTAGGTCTGAGATATCACTAAAACATTGTATGTTGTTCGTGCCGAAAATAAGTAAGTCTCTTGAAGTGCTGAATGACAGGCTGTTATTAATATAGCACTTGTGTGGTTTAATGTGCTAAGGGTTAATCAGCGTGTGTGTGTCATTCATAGGGCACTGTTGTGGTTAGGGTCTGTATGTGTGTGTTCATTTTAAAGTGCAACAGTAGACCAACCCGATAACGAACTTGACGAGAGCACTTACCCTTGAGGAAACAGGTAAAGGGCAAGTAGAGGGAAATACCACGATAATACACCCTGAAGCCACTCCTTTGATATCTTGGCTGTGTGCTTAGGGTCATTGTCCTGCTGAAAGATGAACCGTCACCCCAGTCTGAGGTGAAGAGCGATCTGTAGCAGGTTTTCATCCAGGATGTCTCTGTACATTGCTGCAGTCATCTTTCCCTTTATCCTGACTAGTCTCCCAGTTCCTGCCACTGAGAAACATCCCCACAACATGATGCTGCCACCACCATGCTTCACTGTAGGGATGGTATTGGCCTGGTGATGAGCGGTACCTGGTTTCCTCCAAATGTGACGCCTGGCATTCACACCAAAGAGTTCAATCTTTGTCTCATCAGACCAGAGAATTTTGTTTCTCATGGTCTGAGAGTCCTTCAGGTGCCTTTTGGTAAACTCCAGGCGGGCTGCCATGTGCCTTTTACTAAGGCAGGGGCCCCAACTCTGGTCCTGGAGGGCCCCAGTGACTGTAGGTTTTCATTCTAACCCTTTTCTTAATTAGTGACCTGTTTTTTTCCTAATTAACTTCTTTTGAATTAATTTTATTTGATTTGCTCTTGAAGACTCAGACCCCTTGTCTCTTTTTCCTTAATTAGCAGCCAAACAATAATGAGATACAAAATGAGCCAAAAAATTTCCAGCAAATGGTGTCTATCGTGCAATTCTGAGAATAAAGAAAGAAATCGATCTGCTTAGGTCTCCAAAACATTTTGAGAGAAAATTTTGGAAATGTGTGCTATTGCACAATGAGAGCAGCAACACACCATGGAAATAAAGTACACATTTAATTAACAAGACACCATGCCTGTTTAACACTAGAATTACCAGAGCCTACAAAAAAACTCATAATTCCGTCCCACCTTAAATCGCTTCTTAAATCCCTTCACACCTCTCCGCCAGTGTCCTTTGGCCGGATATTCCATCCCCCCACCAATTTAGAACGTGCATTAACTTCTCTCAGCTCATGCCTTGATTGAGTATCTGGGAGTTATTAGAGTGGAAATCATAGATCGTTATTTGGAATACACACATTTCATGCCTGTTCCGTTTCTACAGTAATCTGCGTAAACACATTGTTAAAACAGAAATGTTTTTTATATTCTAGTAGTAGATGACAAAATTTAGGCATAAACTATATAATGTATGAAGCCTGAAGTCCAAATATCAAAGAAACATTTTCACAAAAGGTACAAATATAAGACAACAATTGCGCTTTTATATAAAAATATAGCTGCAGAAAAAAAAGCCACCTTAACATGTGTCATTGACACCCACTAATTACGATCGGCTCCGTGGCGCATTACATTTGGCTACAGGTTAGCTTTGTTTGTTTTTTTTTAGAATTCATTTTTCATTCTCTCAGTCGCGTTCAGAATCAATCCATACAACCCCATCTGACACGGCTGTTTTCACATTAAGACGCGCTATAGCTCTGCAGTGTACCACGATGTATACTAACGCGCCCCCCACCCAGGGTTCTGACACACAAACGCTGGCGAAGCTACCTTCTTCGTATCTCACTGTCACTTGATTTTCTTTTTATTCAGTTTTATTGAATGTTCCTGCCAGTCCCCACATGTTGCTGTATGCTGTTTCTTTTGTACTCCAGGACATGCAGAGGAGAGAATGGTAAAGAGCAGTGACTTCGGCACTATATGCAATCATCAGACACTCCCCATCTGCCCGTGTCGCTCAAACACAGGAACATATGTTGGTGTAAAAGTATAACAAAAGTGCACTTTTATTCAAGTGCACTTTTTCCATTGCCTTTTCCTGTAAGAAGCAATGTACACACTTCTCTCTATGCTGTGGTTTCTATTACACACCTGAAAGAAAGAGACAATATATGTAAAAACATCATCGCACTAATGCAATATTATTTGAAAACGAACAGCGTCAGATCGGGTGTGAATTTACGCAGGAAGTGGAAATTCTCTGATGTGGGATCAGTTCTGTATGGTTGTGGGCGTGGGTGTGAGTGGTGGACATAACTGGGAATTACTGTGAATGTGCGTGTTTTGAGATAATGAATAGAGCTGCAAATTACAGGGAATTCTCAGATGTGACTCTGTTCGTTTTCAAATAATATTGCATGTACTGAACTATTTTAGAATAAAAACATACATTTGATTTCAGTCAGTCTGTAAGAGCCAGTGTAAATGCACAATAATTGTAAAGGTTAGCTTTTTTTTTTTTTAATTCAGTTCCATTCTCTCAGTCGCGTTCACGATCCCCCCAATCTGACAATGCTGTTTTCACATAAAGACGCGCTATAGCTCGAATGTGATTTATTTGGAGACGCGCTATACTCGAATGTGATTTATTTGGAGACACGCTATACTCGAATGTTATTTATATAGGGAAGAAAGTACAATGTCAGGTGCTCATTCAGTGTAATAGGAACCATAGCACAGAGAGATGTGTACACTGCAACAAGTACACATGTGGTGAATGTAGGAAGGGTGTGTGGGAATTGTTAATATTTGCATGTGATGATTTTATATAGCACGGATCGGAAATCAGCAGTTCTTAGCATTGCACCACATAAGCTATCGTATCAACCGCCTACTGTAACTTGCTTTATTTTTTCTTCACTTATAGTCTAGAATAAAAGTGCACTTGTTTTGTTATACTTGTATACCAACATATGTTCCTGTGTTTTGACGACACGGGCATGCTCAAAAATAGGCGTGTAATGCCACGAAAAGTGCACGCAAGCACTTCAGTTCGCAAGCATTGGTACGAGAATGCAGTCACAAGTATGCTTTATGTGAAAACAGCATTCTCAGATGGGTGGGGTAGGGAAGGATCCTGAACACGACTGAGAGAATGAAAAGTGAATAAAAAAAAAAACGTAACCTTTACAAGTATCATAAATTACATTGGTTGTTACACACTGAAATCAAATGCATGTTTTTATTCTAAAATAGTAAGAATAAGAGCAGTTTACTTCTCAAAACTGAATCGTGTGGGATCAAACTCACGACCTTTTGAATACTAGTCAGCGGCTGATACCATTACGCTACCGTGACAGCTGTAGTACGTATGTGTCAATGTGGCATGCTAAGGCGTCTTTTTTTCTGCAGTTATATTTTTGAATAAAAGCATGCTTGTTCTGTTATATTTGTACCTTTTGTGAAAGTGTTTTATATTTGGACTTCAGGCTTCATACATTATATAGTTTATGCTTACATTTTGTCATTTACTACCACAATATGAAAAACGTTTCTGTTTTAAAAATGTGTTTACACAGATTACTGTAGAAACGGAACACACGTGAAATGCGTGCATTTCAAATAATGATCTATTATTTCCACTCTAAAACTCCACTTCACTCCCAGATAATCAATCAAGGCATGAGTTGGGAGAAGTTTGTGCACGTTCTAAGTCGGTGGGGGATGGAGTAGCCGGCTGCTTGTAGCTTTTCTTTTATCAGCACATTTAGATTAACAAAAGACACTGGTGGAGAGGTGAGAACGGTTTTAAGAAGCGATTTAAGGTGGGACGGACCTACGAGTTTGTTCATAGGCTCTGGTAATTCTAGTGTTAAGCAACTGCTTGTAATGAAATTGGTTGGAGTTTGAGGCCCTGACTTAGTTGGTCTTCTGTTGGCTCACTCACTTCACATTTTATTTCTGTTTAAGGAAAGAAATGAAGCAATTCAGGGGAACAAATCTTTTTAAAAAAAAAAAAAAAAAAAAGGTTAAAATTAATTCAAAAGAAGTTAATTAGGAAAAAACAGGTAACTAACTAAAAAAGGGTTAGAATGAAAACCTGCAGCCTCCCAATATATATAGTGTTCACAGTGCATCACTTTTTCCACATTTTGTTATGTTACAGCCTTATTCCAAAATGGATTACATTAATTTTTTCCTCAGAATTCTACACATAACACCCCATAATGACAACGTGAAAAAAGTTTACTTGAGATATGTGCAAATTTATTAAAAATAAAAAAATTTAGAAACCTCGGGGTTCTGACCATTGCCAGGACTTTTACAGTGAGATTGTTTTGTTATTGAGAGGAAGCACAATATCACTACATCCAGTTTCATTACTGCCAGACTTTATTTTGGGACACTTTTTTCACCACATTTCCAACTGCTGTGTTTATCCAGTCCATTTTTGTATTTGTGTTGTGTGCTTTTGTTTATTGTTTAGGGACAAGGGAGGGTTTAATGTAAATAGTTTTCTTATATATAGTGATTTGTCACTGGTATCTTCGGTATAAGTGGTGGTTTGCATGTACATAAATATTTATTATTGAATATTTGTCTGTCTTGTCAAGTTACAATATATATTCGCATTTGATTTTACATATATATTTACTGTTTCTTATTATTTTGTCGTGTCTGGAAAATTAAGACAATTTGTAAGGTGCACAGCTTGTTATTAGTGCAAGAAACCTCAGGTAATCCAAGGAATAAGTTTTGGTAGTGTAGTGGCCTGTCTGGATAAGGGATCGGCCTTTACAAGATCACCCCCCACCCTACCCAGAAGGGTGTGGGTTAGGGTTGATTTCACCCTACAGCAGGCATGTCAAACTCACTACCATTAGTGGGCCGCTTCGACTGCCGTAAGTGCGTTAGGTGGCTGCACTGTAACAAATACTATTATACAAAGTTCCTGTAGCTTTCTTTCCAATACTGAAAACTTTAAAAAATGTAACACTTAGTTTAAAGAAAAGAAATTTATTTCCATACACTCTCCGTACAACAGTGTACAATTAGAGTCATAGCCTCTTAGCTAGGTTCTTATATTATTATATTCATTGCTTATATAGGAGTCTTATAGTGTCAGATCTATTTCTTTTGTCCTGACACTTGCCATCTCTTGTTGGCAACCAGTTCGTCAATATCAGGCTTGAAATCTTGTGCAGCTGCTTCTTTTATGAGGGATGAAAGGTGCTCGACAGTAATTCTTGAGCAATATGGGGTTTTGGTAGCTTTCATTAGCAAAAACAATTTCTCACAAAGGTAAGTGCTTTTCGAACATAGAGAGTACTCTTGTTGCCAACTTACGGATCTGCACATATAAGGGTGGCAGGTAAGCATACAAGCCTGACACACCAACTTATAGAGTTATCTCTCTCTCTCTCTCTATATATATATATATATATATATATATATATATATATATATATATATATCTATATATATATATATATCTATATATCTATATATATATATCTATATATATATATCTATATATATATATATATATATATATATCTATATATATATATCTATATATATCTATATATATATATATATATATATATATCTATATATATCTATATATATATCTATATATATATCTATATATATATCTATATCTATATATATATCTATATATATCTATATATATATCTATATATATCTATATCTCTATATATATATATATATATATATATATATCTTGCTCAGACTCTACTGCCGTGACACCGTGGAACTTTTACAACAACACGCGAACAACGACAACACTTTAGCTCGACGAGCGCAAGGGTAAGCATCTAAAAAGCACATCACCAGCTAACTTTTATCACTGTTGCAAAGCATTAAATGAACTTAACTGCCAGTGTAACATTAAAATGCTGATTCTGTATATTACAGATCTTCCACATTTTGCAAAAAAGTCGCCGCAACAGACCATCTGTTTGGACATTTAACTGTGCTTCAGAGTGGTGGGATGTGATTGTTCCCGGTTTTACAAACACTCAGTGGCTGGAGAACTTTCGAATATCTGAAGAAACATTCATCCACTTATGCAACAAACTGCCTCCAGCGGTGGAGAGACGGGACACAAACTTCCGCATGTGTGTACCTTTAAAGAAAAGAATAGCCAGTGACGCAGTAATGACGATTTTCTCCGGCCAATCAGTGACCAGCAGAGTTTACGCGTCACGTTTTGGTAACGGTTCGGCGCTTGGAACCTCGGCTGAGGTGGTACTAAAAAAAGGACCAGGTACTGTTCCCAGTGGAAAACCCCCCAAAAGTGAGCTGAACTGAACCGTGTCGTGCCGTACTATGCAGTAGAAACGCACCAATAAAGTGCAGTTTTTCTTCTTAAAAAAATAAGTCAGAAATATAAAAGGTAATTTGAGCAGCTTCATCTTTAAACTCAGTGACCTTAGCCAAAATTATTTTGTACATTAAGCTAAAACAGTGTGATCATTGAACATTTTTTAATTAGATGTAATTAGAATTACTAACGTCACGAAGTCAATGATCCCCAGTAAGAGCCACAAAGTCCGCTTTCTGTAATGCATCTAATTTTGCTTGCTTTTCAGTGTGCAGAAAACCATGCTTTTATCAAGGCTTCCGTCGGGTAGTCTTTTGAGATGAAAATTGTCTCTGATCAGTCGTAGGAACGCGCTTTATTCCGACTCTAACATTTTTGTAGCTCTGATGTGTGCATCAATGTCATCGATGTACCAGGAAATCATGCACTGACAAAAGTTCCTCTTTGCTTGGAATGCAAAGTGTGATTAAATGCATTATTTTTTTAACGTGTTATGGAGTACATGCATCAAAGCTTCTCAGCTGTGCTTGTGCTAAGAAAAGGAAACATTTTAAAAATAACGTAACATGATTCTGCGTTAACGCATATTTTTTCATCGTCTCAAACCAAGGGGATATGAGGTAAAATGAATCGCAGGAAGCGTACATACTAGTGCTATATATATATATATATATATATATATATATATATATTTATATATATATATATATATATATATATATATATATATATATATATATATATATATATATATATATATATAAAAGTCACACGGACTGAGGTCAGGTGAATAAGGGGCTGGGGAACCACAGGAATGCCTTTTGAGGTCAAAAATTCTGTTATGGAGAGGGAGTTTTTCGGCACCATTTTGGCACAGACCTTTCGCATGTGCAAATGTTCAGTTAAAATATGATGAACGGTAAATCTGTTCAAATTTAATTGTTCACTGAACATTCTTAATGTTAAATGACGGTCTGCTCTCACAAGAGTGTTCACACGTGCGATGTTTTCATTGGTTTTCTAAGTTGAAGTCCTCCCTGAACGGTGTTCATCTTCAATATGTTTTCTGCCTTCCAAAAATGATTTGTGCCAGCGAAAAACGTGAGCTTGTGATAAAGAATGTTCCCCATAGGCCTGTTTAACTTTTCAAACGTCACACTTGCCGTTTAATGGCACAACATTGCTCCAAATTCCGCTGTTCCATTTTGCGTGACGCACAACCAAAACACAACCGCTAATAGCAGTCACAAAAATCACGTAGTTAACGGAAGGAGTTGAAACTTCGCACTGAGCTATGGGAGGGTACTGATACACGTGCTCTATCAAGGACAACAGCGCAGCGTTGCCAGATCGCTTGCAGTGTTGCCAGTCTCATTACTTTTCTACCACACCTCGTGTGTGTGTGTGTGTGTATATATATATATATATATATATATATATATATATATATATATATACACGCGTTTCGCAGCAGAAGTAGTGTGTTAAAGAAGTTATGAAAATGAAAAGGGAACATTTTAAAAATAATGTAACATGATTGTGAATGTAATTGTTTTGTGAGTGTTATGAGTGTTGCGGTCATCAAGGATTTGATTATCATTATTTCTTTCAATCAGGTTCGTATTTGTAGGATGTGTTGTGTTCAAGTTACATTCCGTGTTTGTCAGTCATTGTAAAGATAACAGGTTTCATTCATTGATTCGTTTCTTACTGCATCAATAAACCGCTCGTCTTCCTCTTTATCTGAGATGTGACACACTGCATGCACGGGTTTTTGTTTACACTGTCTTCCTTTAGCGGGACATTGACTTTTTCCACCGTGTGCTTTGTTTCCGCAGAAGCTGCACTTAAGAATATGCTTGTGTGTATCAGACGCTTCATATTTTTTTGCTGCCTTCTCAATTGTGTAAGTCGGTTTTTGTTCAGCACTCTTTGGAACTGTTGCTTTTTGTCTGTGCACTGCGTCATTTTGCGTGAGCCGCTCGGTGTACATGCATCGAAGGTTCACAGCTGTGCTGGTGCCATCTTGTGCGATGTCCACGGCTGTGTTTAATGTTAGCTAAGACCCGGCACTTAAAACTTTCTCTCGCAGTTTCGCTGAGTTTGTGCCAAACACCACCCTGACCATCTCATCTTCCTCTGCATAAGCACAGTCCTTCAGTTTGCTATTGGATTGCCGCTGACGGACGGCCTTATATGGGCAGGCACTAAATTACAAACGCCAGCGGCAGCCTGTCTATGAACTTAATTTAAAGTTTACATCGTGCTTTGTTTCCGAAGTAGCAGAACTCATGAATATGGTTGTATATGTCACTTGCTCGCTTCTTATTGTTTCGCTGCCTTCTCAATTATATAATGCATGTTTTCTTGAGTGCTTTTTGGACCTCTTCCTGGTTTTCTACGTACTGCGTGATTACGTGGAAGGCGTCATGATGTCACACGAAACTCCGCCCCCACGGGTTTGAAGCTCATCTCCATTACAGTAAATGGATAAAAACCGCTTCCAGTTACGACCATTACGCGTAGAATTTCGATATGAAACCTGCCCAACTTTTGTAAGGAAGCTGTAAGGAATAACCGTACCAAATCTCAGCCTTCTACCTACACGGGAAGTTGGAGAATTAGTGATGAGTCAGTCAGTCAGTGAGTGAGTCAGTGAGGGCTTTGCCGTTTATTAGTATAGATGTGTGTGTGTGTGTGTGTATATATATATATATATATGTATATGTATATATATATATATATATATGTATATGTATATATATATATATGTATATACACGCACACACACATATACTATGGGGTGCCAAACACGCAAATAAATTGATTTTGTGAATATATAAAGTCGGTGTTAGAATATATAACGTCATAACTTGGATATATAAAGTCATCGCTGGAATATATAAAGTTAAAACTTGAATATAGAAAGTCAGCGTCAGTATATATAAAGTCATTCCTGAATATATACTCAGCCAAAAAAGAAACGTTCGTTCCTTTTTCCAGGACTGTGTATCTATACTAATAAAAGGCAAAGCCCTCACTCACTCACTCACTCACTCATCACTAATTCTCCAACTTCCCGTGTAGGTAGAAGGCTGAAATTTGGCAGGCTTATTCCTTACAGCTTACTTACAAAAGTTGGGCAGGTTTCATTCTACGCATAAGGGTCATAACTGGAAGCTAATTTTCCCCATATAATGTAATGGACTCTTGACTTGGAGATGGCCGTGGGGCGGAGTTTCGTGACATCATCACGCCTCCTACTTAAGTACGTAGAGAACAAGGAAGAACTCCAAACAGCGATGAGCACAAAACGCCATTTCACAATTGAGAAGGCAGAAAAACATTATGAAGCAAATGATGCATACAAGCATATTCATAAGTACAGCTACTGCGTAAACAAAGCACGGCGTGAACCGTAACTTTATATTAAATTAAGTTCATAGACAGGCTGCCACTAGCGCTTGTAATTTAGTGCCTGCCCATATAAGGTCGCCCATCAGCGCAATCCAATACAAACACTGCCGGTAAATGTTCACGGGTGAAGGACTGTGCTTATGCAGAGGAAGATGAGATGGTCAGGGTGGTGTTTGGCACAAACTCATTGAAACTGCGAGAGAAACTTTTAAGTGCCGGGTCTTAGCTGACATTACACGAGATGGCACCAGTACAGCTGGGAACCTTCGATGCAAGAACACCAAGCGGCTCACGTGAACTGACGCAATGCGCAGACAAAAAGCAACAGTTCCAAAGAGTGCTGAACAAAAACCGAATTACACAATTGAGAAGGCAGCAAAAAAATATGAAGCGCCTTATACATACAATCATATTCATAAGTGCAGCTACTGCGAAACAAAGCACACGGTGGAAAAAGTGAATGTCCTGCTAAAGGAAGACAGTGTAAAAAAACCCGTGCATGCAGTTTGTCACATCACAGATAAAAGGAAGACGAGCTGTTTATTGATGCAGTAAGGAACTAATCGATGAATGAAACCTCTTATCTTTACAACGATTGACAAACACGGAATGTAACTTGAACACATCCTACAAATACGAGCCTGATTGAAAGAAATAATGATAATCAAATCCTTGATGACAGCAACATTCAATAACACTCACAAAACAATTACTGTATATTGACAATCATGTTACGCTATTTTTAAAATGTTCCCTTTTCTTTTCATAACTTCTACTTCTCCACTGCGGTACGGGTATATATATATAAATGTATATATATACCCGATCTACAATACATACTTTAGCATAGACAAGCCACACGCTGTGGCTGAATTGTAGAGTCTTAAGCCTCTAACGCCGACATTCGAGGTTGATTCCCGAGAGGGTGTACTGACTATGTGCAGCGCTACCGATTCATTTTACCTTCGCATCTCCTTGGTTTGGGACGTATGAAAAATATTAGGTTAACGCAGAATCATGTTACGTTATTTTTAAAATTTTCCCTTTCTTAGCACAAGCACAGCTGAGAAGCTTCGATGCATGTACTCCATAGCGCGTTAAAAATAACGCATTTAATCACACTTTCAATTCCAAGCAAACGGAACTTTTGTCAATGCATGATTTCCTGGTACATCCATTACACTGATGCACACATCACAGCTACAAAAATGTTAGAGTCGGAATAAAGCGTTCCTACGACTGATCATTTCGACTACCGAGCGAAGCCTTGATAAAAGCATGGTTTTGTGCACACTGAAAAGCAAGCAAAATTAGATGCATTACAGAAAGCGGACTTTGTGGCTCTTACTGGGGATCATTGGACTTCCGTGACCGTTAGTAATTCTAAATACATCTAATTACAAAATGTTCAATGATCACACTGTTTTAGCCTAATGTACAAAATAATTTTGGCTAATGTTACTCAGAGTTTAAAGAGTAAGCTGGTCAAATTACCTTTTATGTTTCTGACTTATTTTTTTAAGAAGAAAAACTGCACTTTATGGTGAAATTTTGGTTATTATTATTTAAAGACAATACTATTCTGAAAATGTACTTAAACTACCACTTTATTTTTAAGTCTGCCCAATTTTAACCAGGGATGATATTTTTGTTTCTGTTTTGAATTCAAATGCAGTTTAAAAGCTTTTTTCAGAAATTAAAACAGCTTCAGTTTACAATATTCATGTCCATGTCTATTATTTGATTCTGTAAGCCCACTAAAACCGTTTTAAATTAAAAAAAAACATTTGCATTTGGGGCAAATTTACGTGTGCGATTACATACGATTAATCAAGATTAATTCTTACACAGCCTCTAATTAATTGGATTAATTTTTTTAATCGAGTCCCACCTAATATATATATATGTAGATATATATATGTAGATTTGTATATATATGTGTATATACAGTATATATGTAGATATGTATATGTTGTATATACAGTATGTATATATGTGTGTTTGTATATATACAGTATGTGTATATATGTATATGTATATATATGTATGTTTATATGTATATATATATGTTTATATATGTGTCTGTGTGTGTATATATATATATATATATATATATATATATATATATATATATAGCAACACTCATGACAATGACAAAACAATTACATTGTCAATCATGTTACGTTATTATTAAAATGTTTCCTTTTCTTTTTACTTCTCGCTGCCAATCATAGGTATTTTGCTATATATATATATATATATATATATATATATATATATATATAATATAAATAGATAGATATGACAACAACACTCATATCAAAGACAAAACAATTACATTAACAATCATCTTACGTTATTTTTAAAATGTTTGCTTTTCTTTTTCATAACTTCTTTAACACACTACTTCTCCGCTGCGAAGCGCGGGTATTCTGCTAGTTTCAACAATACAGTAATCCCTCGCTATATCGCGCTTTGACTTTCGCGGTTTCGCTCTATCGCGGATTTTATATGAAAGCATAACTAAATAGATAACGCGGATTTTTCGCTGCTTTGCGGGTTCTGCGGACAATGTGTCTTTTTACTTCCTGTACATGCTTCCTCAGTTGGTTTGCCCAGTTGATTTCATACAAGGGATGCTATTGGCGGATGACTGAGAAGCTAACCAATCAGAGCACGCAGTTAAGTTCCTACTTGCTGAATGCAGTGTTAACCAGGAAGTCTCGTCTCGTTCATTCAGCATCAACGTGTTTCGCTGTGTAAAGAGTTGTGCTCTTTTGTGTTTATCTTTGTGCATAGTCAAGCCCTTCCTTATGGCTCCAAAACGATGTGCTACTGCTTCAGGGGCCGTGCCCAAGTGCAAACGGAAGATGTTAACGATTGCCGAAAAGGTAAACGTTTTGGATTTGTTGAAGGCTACGATTCTTTTTATTCAAAAAGTAGGAAAGTAATATAAGATCTACGGCCGCAGTGTCCTTTTAACCAGGGTGCAAAACAAGTTGTAAGTGGATGTAATAAGGCAGTAGTCTGGATGGAATCTGCTTTAGGGATTTGGATTGAAGACTGCCAGAAGAAGAACAACGGCAGTGCTACACAATCGCCTGAAGTGGCTCCTTTAAGGGCTGTAACGCTCTCCTTTGTTGTGTAGTAAAATAAAACTCATTGTTATCGGACAAGTCATCGTGTCATTGTTGGTGAATAACCATAATTAATTTTCTACTTACAGTACTTAGTACATGTACATACGTTTACTGTCACTGTACACACACATTTACTGTATACTATTTTTGTTGCATTGTACGTATTTATTGCTGGTGGCATGTCTATCGTAATGGCTGTAACGTGATATCGGAGACACTCAATATCTTTAAAATAATATTTAGGTTTTACTGTATATAAACAGTGTGTTTATATACATAATTTCAATGAATCTTACCTAATATCTTAGAGAATACAAAGGGATTATGCTGTATAACTCTGCGGGGAATATTTATAAACAGTGTGGGAGAGTTTACAAGGGCTTAAAATATATAAAAATAACCATAGAAACATGTGGTTTCTACTTCGCGGATTTTCACCTATCGCGGGGGCGTCTGGAACGCAACCCCCGCCATCGAGGAGGGATTACTGTAATGTTTTAAAAATCCAAATAACTTTACAGTTCTTCATTGTAAAGGGTTTAAAAAATGTTTTCCATGCATGTTCAATTAACCATAATCAATTAATTAACATACACTTGTGGAATGGTTGTTAAGACCTTAACAGCTTACAGAAAGTAGGCATTTAATGTCACAGTTCTAAAAACGTAGGACACTAAAGAGACTTGTCTACCGACTGTGAAAAACACCCAAAGAAAGATGCCCAGGGTCCCTGCTCATCTGCGTGAAAGTGCATTTGGCATGCTGCAGGTAGGCATGAGGACTGCTGATGTGGCTAGGGCAATAAATTGCCATGTCCGCACTGTGAGACGCCTAAGACAGCGCTACAGGGAGACAGGAAGGACAGCTGATCATCCTCGCAGTGGAAGAGCCCGGATCTCAATCCCATTGAGCATGTCTGGGACCTGTTGGATCGCAGGATGAGGGCTAGGGCCATTCCCCCCAGAAATGTCCAGGAACTTGCAGGTGCCTTGGTGGATGAGTGGGGTAACATCTCACAGCAAGAACTGACAAATCTGGTCCAGTCCATGAGGAGGAGATGCACTGCAGTACTTTAAGCAGCTTGTGGCCACACCAGATACTGACTGGTACTTTTGATTTTGAGCCTCCCTTCATTCAGGGACACATTGTGAAACATTTTTAGTTTATGTCTCATGGTGTTGACTCTTTTAGTGTTCATACAAATATTTACACATTAAGTTTACTGAAAGCAAAAACAGTTGAAAGTCAGAGGACGTTACTTTTTTTGCTGAGTATATAAAGTCAAAGTCAACATCTATTGATTGAAATGACTGTGAACTGAACTAAGTGAACAAAAACATCTTCAGAAAAATAAATTAAAAAAACACTGTTCGGTTAATGTTTTGAAAATGACGCATGTGCCCTGCCCAGGATTGGTTCCAACCTTGCGCCCAGTGTTGGCTGGGATTGGCTCCAGCAGACCCTCGTGAACCTGTGGTCGGATTCAACGGGTTGGGAAATGCGCTGACTTTATATATTGAAGTTTTGACTTTATATATTCCAGCGCTGACTTTATATATTCAAGTTTTGACTTTATATAGTTAAATGTAGTCATCATTACATAGCTTTTTCTTTACCATAGAAATTTAAAGATTAAATTCAACTTCCATTCCTAACAAAGATATTTCTGGTGACTAAATTGAACCTACTTATATCCAAATTCGAGCTATTGAGCTGTCGCCTGCCTGCCTGAATAAGTCACCCTCGCTTCACTCTTACTTTTTACCGTTCATTTAATCATGGCTAGTGGCGGAAAAATTATTAAATGGAAGGAGGATTACACTGAGTATGGCTTTACCCAAACAATTATTGATGGCGAATCGATTATTCATAAAGCTTCAATTGGTGATCTGTTTTTCTGTGTTAACATCATATCATATTTTTTCATACTTCTTCTCAAACCAAGGGGGTGCGAGTTTAAAATGAATCGGGAAGCGCTGATCAATGTAATCGGTGTACCAGGAAATCATGCATTGACAGAAGTTCCCCTTTACTTGTAATGCAAGGTGTGATTAAATGCGTGATTTTTTAACGCGTTATGGAGCACATGCATCGAAGCTTCTCAGCTGTGCTTGTGCTAAGAAAAGGAAACATTTTAAAAATAACGTAACATGATTCTGCGTTAACCGCATATTTTTTCATACGTCTCAAACCAAGGGGATACGAGGACACGATTGTCAATGTAACCTTTTGTAAGTAATGCCTGGAGGATTTAGTGTGGAGAAACTCTAGAGACATTGTGTGTATTAACTTATGGATTTTTCTGTGAGTATTTAGTGGCAGCGTCACAAAGTTGCTTCCGTAACACTGCGTGCGTTAGCTGCGGAGCTCAGCTCAGAGCGAAATGAGGTGAATGGGAGGGGAAATGATGACGTGACTCCCCCACCCGCCTTAACTGTCAATCCCCCAAAACACAGTCTCTCGGAATTTGCATAAGCACAGCCCTTCACGTGCAATTTTAACTTAATTACAAAGTGATCAAAACTCTCGTTTATATCCTGCGTGCTCTCATTAAACTTGTATCCCGCATTACCTGTGGGCATTACAAACGCCAGCGGCAGCCTGTCTATGAATTTAATTTAAACTTTTGGTTTACACCTTGCTTTGTTTCCGAAGTAGCAGCATTCATGAATATGGTTGTATATGTCATTCACTCGCTTCTTATTGTTTCGCTGCCTTCTCAATTGTATAATGCATGTTTTCTTCAGCGCTTTTTGGAGCTCTTACTGGTTTTCTACGCACTGCGTTGACACTCAGTGCACGTGATTACGTGGAAGGCGTGATGATGTCACATGAAACTCCGCCCCCCACGACTTTCGAGCTCATCTCCATTACAGTAAATGGAGAAAAATAGCTTCCAGTTATGACCATTACGCGTAGAATTTCGAAATGAATCGTGCCCAACTTTTGTAAGGAAGCGGTAAGGAATGAGCCTGCTAAATTTCAGCCTTCTACCTATACGGGAACTTGGAGAATTAGTGATGAGTCAGTGAGTGAGTCAGTGAGGGCTTTGCCTTTTATTAGTGTATATATATATATATATATATATATATATATATATATATATATATATATATATATATATATATATATATATATATATAAACATATATATATATATATATATATAAACATATATATATATATATATATATATAAACATATACACAGTGGATCCCAGGTTCACGAACGTCTCTGTTCACAACCAAAAATTACGCCAAACTTTTGCCTCGTTTCACAACCACACACTCGGTATACGAACAAGCCAGTTTCCCTTTCGGTTTGTACATGTTCAGTCTCTCCCTGTGCATTTCCTGTGCAGCGAGCGAGCAAGAGAGAGAAAGAGAAATAGAGCTAGCCAAGTGCCTTCTGGGGAGGGGGAGATTGCTGCACGCGTTTGCCTGCCTATCTGCCTGTGCGGGGGGTGGAGTTGGGGGAGGGATGGTTAGAGTGCATGCTGCCTACTTTTCAGAGAGAGAGTCTCAGCTGTACCCCCCTTCTGCATAGGGGGAGGGGGGTACAGCTGAGACTCTCTCTCTGAAAAGTAGGCAGTACGTGCACGCGAACCATCCCCCCAACTCCACCCCCCTGCACAGGCAGGCTGAGAGAGAGAGAGAGAGAAAGTGAGCAAGCCGTGTGCCTGCCTGGCTTTTTCATTTAAACCTGTTCATTGTTCTCAGTCAGACGTGCACTCTCTTTGTGCTCTACAGTATTTCATGTGCTTTTGCAGTTAACTATGGCTTCTAAGCAAGTGAAGAGTGGTGAGAAGAAAGTTTTGAAGAAAATTGAAATTGAAGTACAGAAAGAAATTACAAGAGGTGGAAAAACTGTTTACTAGTTTATTTATTTACTAATTTGAGAACCCTCGTGCTTTCAAGAAGCATAATATAAACAAAGCCAGACTGCCAGTAATGTGGAGGGCAAACACGAAGGGTTGGGTCACAAGGACTTTCTTTTTGGAATGGCTACATGAGGCTTTCGCTCCCACTCGCTAAACCGCTAAAAACACAAGAAACCCAAGAAGTCACAAGAGAGAAAACCCCTGAAGGAAACCACTTCATGCCAGAACTCGACTCATGTAAGGTTAGTTTTCTTGGTGGTTTTTGTATTTTGGATTTTTCAAAAGTTAATTATTCATTTCGTAATGTGAATTGTTGCAATGTTACTTTTCTCTTTTTTCAAATGTTCGCTTTTTTCCCTGTGCTTAAAACTCATTTTAAAAAAAGTGTTTACAGCAATCGGGCTGTAAGGCTAAAATAGCGTGATCTTGTTACTTTTTTGGTTGCTTGTGGTTGGTTTTTAAATACACTTCGGATTTGTTCTAATGTTCCTTTTTTTTCCCGCTGTGCTTAAAACTCATGCGCTGATGCTGCTTTTGCCATCTGGTTTACTCCCAATCATTTGCCTCTACAGCTGTCCTCTGCTCTGTGAGGGTTAATGAAAATGAATACTGCATAGTGATGTTGATCGTTTGGATGACCCACGACCCAGTGGTTTAAGAGCACTGATTAAAAAGACAAATTCATGTCTGCTCCCAAGCTTCTTGATTTATTTTGGAAAGGTCTTGGGGGTCACCCTTCCTTAAACATGGCTATTTTTATTTCCATACTTCGATTCTTTGTTACATAGATCCACTCATGTCCTCCATTCCAACTCCTATTATCTTATCCTTGCACTCACCTGGCCTGGAATGAGACACAGCCTGCAGGTACAATGCACTTTTCTTTGGGACTACTGCTCTGACTACTTCTGTGCTTCACTTCTCTTATTAGAGGATGTCATTTCTTTTCTCTATTCCACAGAAGGCAAGATAGAGCAAAAAAACTTTTATTCCATCATTATAGTTTTTAACATTGATAAATATTCTTAATGTACCAGAACCGAAAGTAAACAGCCAGGGTGTATTACTGATGTTTCACCACACCTATTTCATACGTGATGCCAGTCGAGACATGAATGTATGTGGTGTTGAATTTCTTAAGGTTACATTGCTGCATCTCATGGCATGGATGTTCTTGGTAAATGTGTTCTTCCTGTGTTCATTTCTGGATCTTTCTCTCTCTTTAATACTCTCACTTTAGACTCCTGACTTTTCAAAGCTTGTCAAGACAAAGTGCACACCACTAGCCCCTCTCTGTCCAATATCAGTTTGACAGAAAATTTTCAATGGTTTGAGGTGGCTTCTTTTTATGCAAGTGGTAAATCATGAAAAAATACCATTATACCATTTACAATTCTGACCTTTCATCATGGTAGACTGTCCTTTTTATGGTGGAAAGTTAAATATTTTGCTAGTTTAGTTTTTTGTCTGCTGCCTACTAACCTTTTCTCTTTCTGTGGTGATTATTTTTCCATAGGTCAAAGCTTCAAGTAAAAGATAAGAATAGAATACACATAGTTTTAAAATCACGAAATAGTCATGTCTGTCTTAAAGATGTCATTAGTAGATTTCATTATTAAGTGCATTGTCGTATATTAAAGAGGTGGGGATGTGCATATAATGTTGGCAGCACCCAGGGGACGTGCCCTTAACTTAAATTTAGCATAATAGATATATCACATAAATTCATAATAATTTTCAAATTACAGTAATAATAATAATAAATTAATAATAATACTGTAATACGACTGCTTATAACTATTTTGGCAGAATTCGATTTCTTTTGTTGTATGTCTATGGAAGCTCTGTCACTAAAGCGCAGTGTTATTAGTTAGGATATCGTTAAATGAGTAATGGTTGTATTGTCAATAATCCTGCCACATTTCAAAATTATTTGTGTATGTTGCAGTAAACCCACAACTCGATCAAAAGCAATAATGGTGTTTTTTACATACCCAAGGTTGTCTTCTTTTAAATATTTCATAAGTGTCCATGTTGTCTGCTCTCTTTAATTAATAAAATATGTGATTTACACAACCAGTGCGTCTCAGCTGAGTGTATCTGCTTTTATCAAAGATCTTGCCTACTTTAAGCCACATATAGTTGTCTGTTAAGTCACTTATACTACACAGACAACCATGCATAAAAGACAGAAAATATATTACTTATGTAACAGCTCATGTTAATGCATTTTAACTCACTGTTGTACACAAGCTTATTTGAGACTGTATAAGGATTGTTTGGTTGATGTTCAGTAAGACCTAAGTTTGTACTAGGGAAATGTCTTCTTCAATAAAAGAAAACAAAGTTGAAGTCCTAGAAAAATAACAGAATGCTAGTGATACTTAATATGAAGACCTTGAGTCAGTTTTGATGCTTTTGAGAATGAATCAATTGCTGATGGACTCAATCCTCTGCTTGGTTTGTAAGTACAGTGGAACCTCGAGATACAAGTTTAATTCGTTCCAGCACTGAGCTTGTATAGCGAATTTCTCGTATCTAGAACAAACTTCCCCATTGAAAATAATGAAAATACAGTTAATCCGTTCCGCACCTCCAAAAATATCAACATAAAAATCAATTTTCCTAACAAATAACACTGATAAATAATATATACAAGTGGAACCTCAGTTTGCGAGTAACTTGGTTTACGAGTGTTTTGCAAGACGAGCTAAATTTTTTAATTAATTTTGACTTGATAAAACGAGTGATGTCTTGCAATACGAGTAGTATGGATACACTTTGTCTGCTGAGCGTCATGTGATCATAACTGAGCTGATGGTTCTTCTCTCTCGTGCGCGTCTCTCTCTCCTTATGTCTCTCGCTTGCGCACGCGTCTCTCTCTCTCTCTCTCTCTCTCTCTTATCTCTCTCGCTCGCGTCTCTCTCTCTCTCCTTATCTCGCTCGCTCGCCTCTCTCTCTCTCCTTATCTCGCTTGCGCACGCGTCTCTCTCTCTCTCTCTCTCTCTCTCCCCCCTACTTCAGGCAAGATGTAATCAAAGCTTGCATATTGTAATCTTTTTAGTTAGCCAGTAAAAGGTGTCATTTTGCTTGGCTTTTCCCCACATTCATAATGGCTAACATGGTACAACACCCTAGTAACTCCTCTTGAGGGCAATCGTCTCCTATTCTCCATCTGCATGTCCGCGATATTTTTGGATACGCTTATATGGCGTACTGCTACAGTGAAACAATGAAATCACAAGCGCACAAACGCGTAGATCCTCACACTACGGGAGAACAAGGAACACTGAGTGAGCTGACGGGCTGGCAGCGTCAGCTTGGGTGAATCCCCGAGTCGAGGCGGATCGGAAACGTGTCACGCATGACCACAGCCTGGCTCGTGGCTCGTTATGCGAGCCAATGCTCGTATTTAGATCCAAATTTTGCGCTCATACTTTCCTTGTATCTTGAATTTCTTGTATACAGAGCTGTTCGTATCTCGAGGTTCCACTGTACAGTGCTGTGTGCTTAGGGTTGTTGTCCTGCTGAAAGATGAACCGTTGCCCCAGTCTGAGGTCAAGAGCGCTCTGGAGCAGGTTTTCATCCAGGATGTCTCTGTATATTGCTGCAGTCATCTTCCCCTTTATCCTGACTAGTCTCCCAGTTCCTGCCGCTGAAAAACATCCCCACAGCATGATGCTGCCACCACCATGCTTCATTGTAGGGATGGTATTGGCCTGGTGATGAGCGGTGCCTGGTTTCCTCCAAACGCGACACCTGGCACTCACACCAAAGAGTTCAGAGTCCTTCAGGTGCCTTTTGGCAAACTCTAGGCGAGCTGCCATGTGTCTTTTATTAAGGAGTGGCTTCCGTCTGGCCATTCTACCATACAGGCCTGATTGGTGGATTGCTCCAGAGATGGTTGTCCTTCTGGAAGGTTCTCCTCTCTCCACAGAGGACCTCTGGAGCTCTGACAGAGTGACCATCGGGTTCTTGGTCATCTCCCTGACTAAGGCCCTTCTCCCCTGATTGCTCAGTTTAGGTGGTCGGCCAGCTGTAGGAAGAGTCCTGGTGGTTTCAAACTTCTTCCACTTACGGATGATGGAGGCCACTGTGCTCATTGTGACCTTCAAAGCAGCAGAAATTTTTCTGTAACCTTCCCCAGATTTGTGCCTCAAGACAATACTGTCTCAGAGGTCTACAGACAATTCCTTTGACTTCATGCTTGATTTGTGCTCTGACATGAACTGTCAACTGTGGGACCTTATATAGACAGGTGTGTGCCTTTCCAAATCATGTCCAATCAACTGAATTTACCACAGGTGGACTCCAATTAAGCTGCAGAAACATCTCAAGGATGATCAGGGGAAACAAAATGCACCTGAGCTCAATTTTGAGCTTCATGGCAAAGGCTGTGAATACTTATGTACAAGTGCTTTCTCAATTTTTTTATCTTTAATAAATTTGCAAAAATCTTGAGTAAACTTTTTTCACGTTGTCATTATGGGGTGTTGTGTGTAGAATTCTGAGGAAAAAAATTAATTTAATCCATTGTGGAATAAGGCTGTAACATAACAAAATGTGGAAAAAGTGATGCGCTGTGAATACTTTCCGGATGCACTGTACATTTTAATATAATTTTGAAGCATCATGGCATGTGGTTTTACATTTAAGAAGCCCCTTTGACTGAATATCATGTGCGGACTCCTGCCCTTGATTGAATGTCACTGGATCACACTGCACGATCTTTCATGGAAGAACTCTCTTCAATCTAATGTCGCTGAATTACAGCACAGTATTCCACTCTGCAACTTGCAGTTACATGTGGTAAATGCTCCCTGCCCATACACTGCCTCAACCCTAACCCTGTTTTCATTTCACTGTGTCATAAGCACATAAGGTATAAAAGACAGTTTCAACTAGTGTCTTGTTCACGATATACTGTAATTCCCCATGAAGGGATGAACAGCACAGTGTAATATGTTTTTTCACAATTACAAATGGGGAGAAAAAGTCAAGAGCGTGTATGGGGGAGTTTGAAGCAAAAGCAATAAGAATTGTGGGTGAGGTTGGGGTGGGGATTATATCGTGAACAAATCTCATCTGCTCACAATGCAGCGATGGCCATTTGTAACCCAAGACTGTGTGTGTGACTAGCTGTGGGGCTCTGGCCAGGGCTATTTTCTTCCCTGTAGCATGGGCAACCAGCAAAGATATATTTTTGTTTATATTATTTAAAGTTACATGATTTGCTAAGATCTATTTTATTGGATCATGGTCCTGGGTTTATTTATAATTACTAGAACCAGTGTTGTACTAAAGTAGGAATCCAGGTCAAACTTACATTAGGTTACTATCCTGAGTGTAAAACTGTAGATTATCAGAACATGTGAATCAGTATTTATGGTAGGTTCTGTACTACTATATATGATTAACTTATTCCATTCTAATTGGTACCAGTACGCAGTACACCCGTTGAAATTTGTTAACCAGGAGAAATTTATGTGCATTATTTTTACCATGGTTTATCACCTCAGGATGAGTGCATTGCAGAAGTGACACATGTTTTGTTTGTAGCATGGTGTGAGCATTCTGTTATCTTCTGAACCAAACTGGCATGTGGTGGTACGACTGTTGAGATGGACAAAGAAGGGGAAGAATGAAAAGTGGGCTTTCTTTGTGAAAATTGATGGACCAGTGGAACATGGTACTTGGCTATTAATGAGGGGTCTTTTAGAAAGAAAGAAAAAATTGAGTACAGCTATACCAAAATACTGAATCACATACACATACCAGCACTTGCATTGAATGTTGCTACCCAAATGTGAATTGTTGTCTCACTCTCCTTCAGACAACTACACAATAATCACAGAAAAAAGTATCTTTTAATAATTCAAATCTTTTCAGTACATATAATTAGAAAAGATCATATGTCAATGTGAAAATGATCAGTGCTTTCATTTAGCTGAAAAAAGTCTAAACTCGCCTGAAATTGCATCAGAGTGTTTTCAAACACTTATGTACAGAGTACACTGCCAGCATCAGTTTGATATGTGGAAAGGAAAACGTGAGGTGGCCCATTTGAGGGTAGAGTAAACTGCATATAAGGGGGATATAGGGTAGCTTTGTTGCAATGCTTCCTTTGTGATCAAGGAAGGCCTGATGGAACATTGTGAGTGAGGTTTTTTGGGGGGAAAAAAATTATTTCAGTACGGCTGTACTGGTGCACATATTTGATCCACACACACACAGTTGCACATACTGAATTACACACACGATTTTACAACAGATGTGTACACAAGTAAACTTTATTTTGCTTCTTTATTTTTGTATATATATATATTGTTGCGGATGCGGCCTGTGCACTGTAATGTGGTGTTTTTTTTTTTTTTTTTTTTTTGATATGTGGTCTGTTCTTCAGTGCTGTCCTTTGCACACAGATAGCTCTGTATTCACAGCTTGTTCTATTCATAGTATGCCACTTTGTTCTTATCTCACACCAAACTGCCTGTATTCTTCATGAACTGACAGCTTTGCTGTTTTCAGACAATCGAAACACTTTTGATGCTGCCTGCATACTTTGTATTTTAAGCTGTGTGAAACCATTACACGGCAGGTGGCACATTTTCGTCAGACTTATCGGCAACTATATAAACTAATGTATCACCAGAAACAGGAATGAAAACGTGTGTATGATAAGCATTGTAGAAGACATATGGCTTGACCTTCCATCAGCCTAGAATGAACTGATGAACTACATAGCACAGAACACAGGAATAGACTGTGGCGAGAAAGAAGAGTACCCATGCCTGGAATCAACGCACAGCTTCTAGTAACTCCATGTGCCTCTGTGTTTAGACCTGAGTAGAGTAGGAGAACAGTGGATAGAAAGAGGTTTTGTTTTAGCAGAACATACACAAAATACTTGTACAAACACACAACTTGAAACAATAACTGTGATTGTTGTCAGCTGGGCTGTTGAATGACTAGGCACAAAAGACAAGGGAATAACTTGCAAAGTCTATGTCAGAGGTCCTCAAACTTTTTAATCAAGGGGCGAGCTTACCATCTTTCATATATGAGGGTGCCAGAGTGGGAGTAAAATGCAAAATATATCAAAACGATTACTGTAACATTTTTAATGCCATAAATCTAGGTATATTTGAGAGTCAAATTGTTTTTTATGAAATTTTATTAATTATTTGAAATGAAATTACAGTATAGCCTATAAACTCAACAGTACTTAATCTTAGTACTCAACTTGACCTGGGTTAAAATATAAATTTTCTGATTATCGTTTCATTTAAATGATTCAATATTGATTCTTAAAGTCTTGAGATTTATCTCGTGAATCTCTCTCTTGCTCACTTAATATATGTGAATTTTTGCTTTTTTAAATTTTTTTTTTGTGATCTGTTCCAGTAGATATTGTTAATGTGCCTGTTAAGACTTTCTATGGAAAAAGCACTTTACTATCTTATCTGCACCTTTGAAACTTTAATCTGATCTGTGGACTTAGTACGGAATGAAATGTTGTGTCAGTAAATAGCAACTGGATAAAAGCAAAGCCATATGTAAGTTGTGCACCTCCGAAGTTAAGTACTGTTGTAACACTACTAATTTGAGAGATCATTTATCCCAATGCGATTTATAAACGTAATCTGAGCTGACATCCAAACGAGTAAAGCCTAAACAATCTACACTGGAGACAGCGGATAGCGCCATGTGCCCAAAAAATAACAGTGCTGTAGCAGTTTTGATCTATAAAGATATGAGATCATACGCCATTGTTGAAAACGACTGCTTTTGAGAAATGATACAGGTTTTTGAACTGTGGTATGCTATACCAAACAGAAAGGAACTAAGTGAAGTTATTGTACCCAGGCTTTATGAAAATCTTAAGCAAAGCATCACCATGTCTTTTAAGTTCAATAATCAATAATCTCAATATCTGTGGGAAAGGGTTCTGAAACAATCAAATATTTTTTGCATGTACATGCAACTCTTGAAATCATTTGTGAAACTCATTTCGCAACACATTTGTCAACTGGGAATGCAACTGGTGGTTTTTCAACTGATCAGTGTCTGAATATTGGGAAGATGGAAGATGTTTTGCTCTCTTAATTGTTTAAGGAGGAGGCTCAGTTTTTCTTCAAATGCTTTTACATGGTGAGTTTCCACTTCCCTTGAAATTGCTTGTTGAGACCTTTTAGTAGCTCTGTCATATCTGTTAAAAAGCAAGGTGCCAATTCCATTCTTGATCACTAGGCTCTGCAGCTACTTTGTTTTTTGACTGCAGAAATGTGTTGATTTCAAGTTGTCAAAAAGTCCCAAATCTCACTCCTGGCTTAGCTAACACACCTCTGTGTGGTATAGAACATCTCTGAATGCTGTATTCATCTTTGACAAAAAATCCTGAAATTGTCTGTGGTTGGGAGCATTTGTTCAGATGAAGTTAAAACAAGACATTACAACTTTCATGACAGAGTCCAATTAAATGATTTGGAGCACGGTGCTTTCTGGTGGATCAAGGACAAGTATTGTTTTTACAATGTAACGCGAGACCATGCAGTAAGCCATCATTTAAAACAAGTCCACAGACATCTAACCTAGCAGTTGTTGGATTGCATGTGGCAGACAAGCATCATGTGCTCCCAGCTCTTAAAACGACGACATGCGAGAAGCAGGAGAGGCAGCTCGCAAGCAGCAAAAAGACAGCAAATGATCCAAAGGGATATTCTTAGTGTGCGTTCAGCCGCCCCACAAACACAACACGAGCAGCATTTTACTTCTGGCAAGAAAGATGTAACCACACATGGGGCCAGAAATAAAGGACAAGTATTGTTTTTACAAAAGTTTTTAGAGTAAAAGTGAAAATAATGCATATGTAACAATTCCTAAGAAAATAACAGTCTCTTTAAATTGTATTTTGCCTGCCTAAGGTAAAGTCATCCCTGATGGAGGATCGAAGGAATCATGGGAAAAAGGTTTTTTTCATTGGATTAGCGCTATTTCAGATGTGGAATGGCAAAATGGGGGAGGTAGCTTGATGAATGAGGTCTCCAGGACTTAAAACAAATCCAAATCATATTATGGGATATCATCTAATATGAAATTGTACTCCGTGCTTCTACAATTTTTATTTTTATACTGTATTGAGGATTTATTCTGTGTATTGTATTGTTTTGACCCCCTTCTTTTTTGGACACCCACAGCACGCCAACCTACCTGGAAAGGGGTCTCTCTTTGGACTGCCTTTCCCAAGGTTTCTTCGATTTTTTTTTTTTTTTTCCCTACAAGGGTTTTTTTTGGGAGTTTTTTCTGGTCTTCTTAGAGGGTCAATGTTGGGGGCTGTCAGAAGGCAGGGCCTGTTAAAGCCCATTGTGGAACTTCTTGTGTGATTTTGGGCTATACAAAAAATAAATTGTTTTGTATATACGGTAAACCAAACACGGGGGTGAGTGAGCAAAGCGAGCAGGGGGCGGAGCACCCTAGGTATACAGATAAAACTTTAAGTATTAACAATATAGATTATTTAAATGAAGTTAAACATGTGAGGACACGGTGTTGCAACACTAGCAAGTAGCTGGCGCTCTGTTCAGATTGTTCCTGCCTTGCGCTGTATTCTTGCTGGGGCTGGCGCGACTTTGCAAGGATAGATGGATAGAATAATTAAACATGTACTACAAAGATATTTCAATGTACCTTAAAAGTTTTGAAGAATCAGCGTTCTAAGCTTACAGATGGCTTAACATCTATTACAGAGCTGATTGTGTGGCGATTGGTTACTTGGAGAAAGAAAAGAAAGGACAGGAATTGGGGTTAGTACTTTTGAAAGAGACTGTACTGCTGCAATAAATTATTTCATCGAAGGTCGCGCATGGCGCAGCAAGCATCTTGCATGAGACATGAACAATCACTGCGCCACCATGTTTAGTACATGCTTTAATTCCTATCATCATGAAAATTATATCAAGTATACATCTCAGTATTTAAATTATTCAGAGAGCTGTCATATCATGAATGTAATGGATTCTGTGTTCTGTTGGAGGAAGAGAAAACCCTTTTAAGAAGCACCTAGCGATTCACACACACAGAGCACATAGAAGAACATACAAAACAAAACATTTAACATGCTACTTTAGTTACGATGGTATTTGAGAAACTAGTAAATGATACGATTTTAAGATGAAGTTCATGATGTTCTACTTTAATGACAAAATAAACTACATGATTAAAGTGGAAATTTCAAGAATAAAGTTGACATTGCTTTTTTCCCCCACTGTGTCCCTATTTTTTTATTTTTTTTCCCTCTGTACCCTATTAAGCTTTCATATGACACTCAGACATTGGGCTACGACTTTCCTTTTCACAGCGGCTTTGATATCTGACTACTTCTTTTTTATTTTTTTTTATTTCGGGCACTGTGCAACTTTGAACTTGAGCTTTCAAGTTTCTCTGACATACTGTCTCACTGATCAACTTTCTTTTGTTGTTTATACTACTGTTTAAACCAACAAATAGTACATTTTTCCTTGCCTCCACTTGGTATTCGTTGAAATTCTTCTGTTTCCCCTGTGCTTTTACTATTTGCTTTTCACAGAGCGCTGAGCTTAAGGGCTTTTTATATTGATTTGCATATTCAAAAAGGTATAATTCTGGGACGAGTTTGGGGAGTGGCAGCAGGCTCATGCATGTGCATTCCTTTTCACGCTGACCGGGATTTATGGAGCGGAAGAACGTGGAAGTCGGTGAACACACAGATTTATGCATCTAGATTTTTTTGTGTGTACAAACATTTCCGCTTTTGTCCTTATGCCATCTTTTACTGTGAATTATATGCACTGCGTTATGCATGAGGCCCCTGGTGATCAGTCAGCTACCATTTTTAGCAAGACAAATATATGTCATTCTATTCATGGTGTTCATCTGCTTGGGCACTCGCTATCTTGGTAAGGTTTGGACTAATGGAACACCTTGACAAACTCCTTTTATAGACAATCTTCCATTTTTCATGTACAGCACCAGTTACTCTTTGGAGTAAAA
Organism: Polypterus senegalus; assembly: GCF_016835505.1. Lineage (NCBI taxonomy): Eukaryota > Metazoa > Chordata > Cladistia > Polypteriformes > Polypteridae > Polypterus > Polypterus senegalus. The sequence goes on from NC_053155.1 coordinate 165,448,164, forward strand.
GGGATTGCTGTGACCTTTGCTGTGGCCACAGCCTATAGCCAGTGGGTCCTGCTTTGTCTGGAGCTTAGTTATGATCCATGAACTGATCAAGGAATCAATGAGTTAGGCTGTGCAGACTTAAATGTCTTCTTATTGATTTTGTGGGTGCACAAAAGCCAGCCCTTTTTGGTTGACTATTGTAACAAAGTTTTATCCAATAAACTTTCCAGTCGTTAAGAGAAAACTGTTTGATTGTGCTTAATATTTAACTGGTAGCACATGAAGATGGCTCTGAGATGTCACTTGGTTATTGATCATTTTATCAGATAAGGCACAGAGGCGGCATTCTGAAGAGGAGCCCAATCAAGAAGAAGCAGATATTACGAGCATCTGGCAGTGGTTTGCAAAGCCAAGGACTTGTGTTCCAGCCATAAATAAAGGAATAATATCAGTCTAAAAGTCTGTCCCACAGTCTGAGGCAACCTAAAAGAAGTAGATTATCTCTCTTTTTATCAGATTATCAGAATTTCACTCAGCTACTTCAGTGGGCATGTTTCACAGAATGAGGGTGTCTGATATTAAAAGATGCAAAACAAACAATTTCCCCAGATTACAGCTCAGATGATCTGTTCATATGCATTGGGTTATATGTGAAGTAACTTGGTATATGTGGCTTTACCAAAAAAAAGAACAAAACGCATTAATTAGAATAAGTCACAGTGACTTACTGCATGTCTGTTTCTTAGCACAGTTCAGTGACTTAAAGAAATGTCTGTTGCATAGTTAAATATAAATCCTTTTAACTCTATTACAAAGTCAAGCAAAATGATAACTTTTATTGGCTAACTAAAAAGATCACAATATGCAAGCTTTCAAGGCAACTCAGGCCCCTAACTCTTTACTAATGTAATAGTATAGTGGTAGGCGCCGCCATGAGTGGCAGCCTTTCCAGCAGCTCCTTGTACGACTTTATCTTATTTATCTTTCTACCTTTTTCTGGACGGATTTTTACACGCTGAGACTCGTTTATTCAGATAGTCAACTTCTAGTGCTGAGAACAAAGGCCCGTGCCGGTGTGATTCCCTACTTGTGAATATCCCCTTGGGGATTAATAAAGTGTCTGTCTGTCTGTCTAATGAAGTTTAGTGTTAATTATACACATTCTTGCATAATTTTATTGTTCTTGTCAGATGTTCTACTGAAACAAAAGCCAAACCCTATAATGTAACATTTGTTGGATGGATAGGGGATCTTTTTCATATCTGCTTGAAATTAAACTTGCCATTTTTGCTTTTATGTGTTTTATTTTTGCAGAGCCATTTGAAAGCCTCTGAACATGCTTCTGCTGTTCAAATGATTAACTTTGATTATCATCAGATGGTGAAAGGAGGAAAAACAGATAAACTGAATACTGTACTTAAAGCCCAGATTCAAAAATTTTTGGATGAATGTGGGATCTTTCACTTTGCTGCAGATAATATTCAAAGGTAAGGGCATTCATTTTAAATATTTTACAGATCCCTTTTGTCTTTAACTTAAATTTGTGGTTTACATAGTGTATTTTCAGATTGCTCTTAGCTCACTGCCATTCCTTTTTCAGTTTGTTCAGTTTAAAAAAGCAATTTATTTTTCTTAAGGCTGCTGCATTGACTATAAGGTTAGGCCATAATTAACTGACTTATTCATTTAATTGTTTTTTTATAGTCTTGTTTTTTTATTTTCGTTTCCCTAATTTTTTTCATAATCATCTACTACTTTATGTGGTATTATTTTTGGCGACAAAGTGATTTTTAGGGCCCCATCAAATAGATTAAAATCTTCTGGGGTGGTAGTGCATCTTGTGTATGTTAATGTTAAGAAAATTAGCTCTAAAACGTTTACTTAACACTAGAATTACCAGAGCCTACGAAAAAACTCGTAATTCCGTCCCACCTTAAACTGCTTCTTAAATCCCTTCACACCTCTCAGCCAGCGCCCTTTGTCTTCTAAATGTGCTGATAAAGAGCAGCCGGCTATTCCATCCCCCCACCAATTTAGAACGTGCACGAACTTCTCTCAGCTCATGCCTTGATTGAGTATCTGGGAGTGAAGTGGAGTTTTAGAGTGAAATAATAGATCGTTGTTTGGAACACACGCATTTCATGTCTGTTCCGTTTCTACAGTAATCTGTGTCAACACATTGTTAAAACAGAAACTTTTTTTATATTCTAGTAGTAGATGACAAAATGTAGGCATAAACTATATAATGTATGAAGCCTGAAGTCCAAATAGCAAAGAAACATTTTCACAAGAATAACACAATTGCACTTTTATTCAAACATATAACTGCAGAAACAAAAAGCTGCCTTAACATGCGACATTGACACCAGTTTACTGTAACTGACTCCGTGGTTCAATAGATTCAGCCCCCGCTTGGGAATCAAGGGGTCACGGGTTCGATCCTGCGCCCCTCCGTTTTGAGAAGTAAACTGCTCTTAGTCTTACTGTTTTAGAATAAAAACATACATTTGATTTCAGTCTGTAACAGCCGGTGCAATTTATGATCTTTGTAAAGGTTAGCTTTTTTTTTTATTCACTTTTCACTCTCTCAGTGCGTTCAGAATCAATCCATACAACCCCATCTGACACGGCTGTTTTCACTAAAGACGCTATAGCTCTGCAGTGTACCACGATGCATACTAACGCCCCGGTTCTGACACACAAACGCTGGCGAAGCTGCCTTCTTCGATCTCACCGTCACTTGCTTTTCTTTTTATTCAGTTTTATTGAGTGTTCCTGCCAGTCCCCGCATGTTGCTGTATGCTTTTTCTTTTGTACTCCAGGACATGCAGAGGAAAGAATGGTAAAGACCAGTAACCGGGCGCTATATGCAATCATCAGACACTCCCCATCTGCCCGTGTCGTTCAAACACAGGAACATATATTGGTGTAAAAGTATAACAAAAGTGCACTTTTATTCAAGTGCACTTTTTCCATCGCCTTTTCCTGTAAGAAGCAGTGTACACACTTCTCTCTATGCTGTGGTTTCTATTACACACCTGAAAGAAAGAGACAATACATGTGAAAATATCCAGCATACAGCAACATGCGGGACTGGCAGGAACACTCAATAAAACTGAATAAAAAGAAAATCAAGTGACGGTGAGATACGAAGAAGGCAGCTTCGCCAGCGTCTGTGTGTCAGAACCGGTGGGGGCGTTAGTATGCATCGTGGTACAGCACAGAGCTATAGCGCGTCTGTATTCTGTTTCTTTTGTACTCCAGGGCACAGAGGAGAGAATAGTAAAGAGCAGTAAGTTCGGCGCTATATGCAATCATCAGACACTCCCCATCTGCCCGTTGTTTTGTTATACTTTTCAATACTTTTATACTGCTCAAGCGGGCATGCTCAAAAATACACGTGTAATGCCACGAAAAGTGCGCAGACACTTCATTTCGCAAACAAAACAAGTGCACTTTTATTCAAAACTACCTGTATAACCGAAGAAAAAGAAAGCAAGTTACAGTAGGCGATTGATCGACATCTTGCATGGTGCAATGCTAAGAAGTGCAGATTTTCATTCCGTGCTATATAAAATCATCACATTCAAATATTAACAGTTCCCACACACCCAAGGACCGTCCTTCCTACATTTACGACACGTGTACTTGTTGCCGTGTACACACCTCTCTGTGCTATGGTTTCTATTACACTGAATGAGCACCTGACACTGTACTTTCTTCCCTGGGGGAAGGTCCGCATCAGAGAATTTCCAATTCCTGCATAAATTCACACCCGATCTGACGCTGTTCGTTTTCAAATAATATTGCATTAGTGCGATTATATTTTCACATATATTGTCTCTTTCTTTCAGGTGTGTAATAGAAACCACAGCATAGAGAGAAGTGTGTACACTGCTTCTTACAGGAAAAGCGATGGAAAAAGTGCACTTGAATAAAAGTGCACTTTTGTTATACTTTACACCAATATATGTTCCTGTGTTTGAGCGACACGGGCAGATGGGGAGTGTCTGATGATTGCATATAGCGCGAAGTTACTGGTCTTTACCATTCTTTCCTCTGCATGTCCTGGAGTACAAAAGAAAAAGCATACAGCAACATGCGGGGACTGGCAGGAACACTCAATAAAACTGAATAAAAAGAAAAGCAAGTGACGGGGAGACACGAAGAAGGCAGCCAGCCGTTTGTGTGTCAGAACCGGGGGGCGTTAGTATGCATCGTGGTACACTGCAGAGCTATAGCGCGTCTTTAGTGAAAACAGCCGTGTCAGATGGGGTTGTATGGATTGATTCTGAACGCGACTGAGAGAGTGAAAAGTGAATAAAAAAAAAAGCTAACCTTTACAAAGATCATAAATTGCACCGGCTGTTACAGACTGAAATCAAATGTATGCTTTTATTCTAAAACAGTAAGACTAAGAGCAGTTTACTTCTCAAAATGGAGGGCGAGGATCGAACCCGTGACCCTTGATTCAAGCGGGGCTGAATCTATTGAACCACGGAGTCAGTTACAGTAAAGTGGTGTCAATGTCGCATGTTAAAGGCGGCTTTTTGTTTCTGCAGTTATATGTTTGAATAAAAGTGCAATTGTGTTATTCTTGTGAAAATGTTTCTTTGCTATTTGGACTTCAGGCTTCATACATTATATAGTTTATGCCTACATTTTGTCATCTACTACTAGAATATAAAAAAAGTTTCTGTTTTAACAATGTGTTGACACAGATTACTGTAGAAACGGAACAGACATGAAATGTGTGTGTTCCAAACAACTCAATCAAGGCATGAGCTGAGAGAAGTTCGTGCACGTTCTAAATTGGTGGGGGATGGAATAGCCGGCTGCTCCTAGCTTCTCTTTATCAGCACATTTAGAGAACAAAGGACGCTGGCGGAGAGGTGTGAAGGGATTTAAGAAGCAGTTTAAGGTGGGACGGAATTACGAGTTTTTTCGTAGGCTCTGGTAATTCTAGTGTTAATATTGAGGTTTGTTTATCTATGTGGGCAGTTATATTCCCCTCTTCCTTGTTTCCATTCTGTAGTGTGAAATTGCATATTATCACTTCATGAATCTTGTTTTCAAACACAGCTTGACCCTTTCAGACATGTTTTACTTTTAATTCTAATAGAATAGGCAGTAATGTGAATTGTTACTTATTCTTTAACGATTTGGCATGAATGCAGCTACAACTGTTAGTTTTTTTTTTTTTTAAAGTATTTAGGTAATAATCATTTACTGTAAAACATGCTGTTGAACAAGCTGGCTTGAGATATTTTATGTGTAATATTATTAAATTAAAGCAATATTTCATATTTTGTTAAATATTAGGTATATTGATTTTTTGAAGCTATTGATTTTTTTTTAATGGAAATCTGTAAATTACTGGAAATAAGCAAACAAATCTTTTCAAATATTCTCATTAGAAGCGTATTATGTATGAAATAACATATTTGGCTATTAAAGGGGTATACTGTATATCAAAAAAGCCATTCAGATAAAATAATAGAAAATAAACTGAAATTTGTGTGTATACCAGATGCCATGGCTTGCACCTACAACTTTGGGTGCAAGACTTGAACCAAATGTGAATGAGAATTTTTATATTTTAGGGGACTGTTACACACTTGAACATAATAATAATAATAATTCTTTGCATTTATATAGCACTTTTCTCACTACTCAAAGCTCTTAGCAATTGCAGGTTAAGGACCTTGCTCAAGGGCCCAACAGAGCACAGTACCTATTGGCATTTACGGGATTCGAACCGGCAAACTTCAGATTGCCAGTGCAGATCCCTAGCCTCAGAGCCCACCACTCCGCCACATTAAAGATTCTCTACTGGCCCACCTCCACCGAGACAACTGCATTATGTGGTGAAGGGAAAAATGATCTAATCTGATACTCATATTTACAGAAGATGTTGAAAGTGATATCATTGTGCATCAATATATCTCTATGTCCGTTTCAGCATGTTCATGTACGCTCTTTGCAACATCATGGGATCGATTCTGTGTATTGCATTTTCAATGTTCAACTTCTTGGCATTATAAACGAAACCCATTGTATGCCAGCTTTTCACCAACTTCTGGATGTTTGTTTTAATTGGCTGTCTATTGTGAGGAAACTGATCGGTGTAAATTTTCCTTGTTTCTTTGATGGAACCTGTCCGCACAAATGCTAACCACTATTGCAATTCTTTTCTTGCAACGAATACTGCATGCCTTCAGTTTTGGCTGCAATAGTGTGCACTCACTTTCAGTACACTGCTATCACAAAAGTGGTTTCCAGGGGTCAGACAGCAAGAAAACAAGGCAAGCCACATGACCACAGCTGCCTATCCGGTGGCAGAAGAGATGGGAGTCAACCTGTAGAACCAAGTTTAACTTAGCTAAACATAAGACTACTGTTTATGATTGATATTACACTCACTATTGATTTGTAGTGTCCTCTATGTAGTAACCCATTATTTAGTGTTTAAGTTTACATTTGCTTATTTGGCCAACACCTTTATCTAAGGCCACTTAAAACATTTATGATACAATTGGTTACATTTCTTTTGGTTTTCCAATTGGAGCACAGGCAGGTTAAGTGATTTCCTCATGATCACACAGTGTCAGTATTGGGATTTGAACCCACAACCTCAGCATTTGAAGTCCAAAGCCTTAACCACTACACCACACGGCCTGGCCAAGTATTAAGTACTGTGACAAATTATATTCATAACATTTTACTCATCAGTAGTATAATTCATGACTTAAAAGGGAAAGTTGCTGTGTTCGTCAACAAGTTATCATTTAGTATAATGTCTTTCACATAGAAAACTATTAAAAGGCTGTTTATGTTGAAACAGTTATACAGTTAATTTTTTTTCAAAATTTAATAAATAAGAATTTGTCGTACAAATGAAATGTAAGCAACTTAACTATATAAAAAGTGTTCTAAATTTAATGGTCATGTAAACTATGACAGCTATTTGTGTGATCAATTAATTTTTTAACAAAATCTATTGGCGTGTAAATATGTATACTTAAACTTATTTTTCTATAATACTATTCAATCAGTTTAGGTTCAGACCATGTACACATTTACATCTATTAAACTGTTGTGTATCAAAAACAAATGGACGACAGAGTAAACAAGACAGACAAAGGGTTTTTAAGTAATCAATGGAAGTTGGGGCACCTGTGCATATTGTTTGCTTCAACTTGCAAGGCTTAATTAACTTTAATTGCTGCAGAACATCTGGACGTTGTATTCTATTAGTTGGTCCCTGCAGTAGGCCCATTTGTAATATTCTTAAGTTTCCTTTTTTTCTGTTTTTTCTAACCTTTAAATATAAACCTCTGGCAGTTTACTGCTTACCTTTTCACCATATTAGGTCAGTCAGTTCTGAATCTATTAAAGTGCACATTGCAGACTTTAATTTATGGGTATTTACATACCTTTAGGTAAGACCATGTAGAATATACAACACTTTTTATACATGGTTCCCCAAATGCAGGGCACCATAATGTTTGGGACAATTGGCATCACATGTGTTTGTGATTACTCAGTTGTGTTTCATTGCTTCCTTAGTGCAGGCATAAGATACTTAGGGTTCCTTCTAACCCTTTGGAGTATGTAATTTCCATTTTTCAACATGGGGACAAGAGCTGTGCTAATTAAAATGTCAAACAAGCCATTATAAGATGGAAAAACGAGTAAAACCATAAAGTGTGATGGCCACTCCAGCACCTTTACTTTTTTCTGCTGTAGCCACTGAAGGGTCAACTTGGCCTTGTGTTTTGGATTATTGCCATGTTGGAAGATCCAAGTGCGTCACATGTGCTGCTTCCAGACTTATGAATGCAATTTCTCCTCCACTATTTTCCGGTAACATGCTACATTAATCTTCCCATCAGATTTAACTAAGTTACCTGTGCTACTGCAGCTCACACACCCCCAGGACATCAGAGATCCACCTCCATGCTTCACAGTAGCGATGGTGTACTTTTGTCATGGGCCTTGCTTTTACAGTTGTGACAATAAAGTTCAGGTTAGGTCTCATTACTCCAAAGGACTTTGTTTTAGAAGTTTTGAAGCTTGTCTAGATACTTTTTGGTATATTGTAAGTGCACTGTTTTGTGGCATTGGCACATTAAATGCCTTTTTCTTGCAACTCAACCGTGTAGCCCTTTTTTTTCTTTTTTTAAATACCTTCTTGTTGTGCATTTTGAAACAGCAACACCACTTGTTTCCAGAGAATCCTGCATTTCAGCTGAAGTGGCAAAATGATCCTGGGAGTTGTGGCTGAAATCTTAGTTGGTCTACCTGACTGTGGCTTGGTCACCACAGAACCCCCAAGTTTCCACTCTTTTATCAGACTTTGAACACTACTGAAAGGCATTTTCAGATCTCTGGATATCTTTAACACTAGAATTACCAGAGCCTACGAAAAAACTCGTAATTCCGTCACACCTTAAATCGCTTCTTAAAATCGTTCACAGCTCTCCAACAGCGTCTTTTGTCATCTAAATGTGCTGATAAAAAGCCGGCTATTCCATCCCCCCACCGACTTAGAACGTGCACAAACTTCTCCCAGCTCATGCCTTGATTGATTATCTGGGAGTGAAGTGGAGTTTTAGAGTGGAAATAATAGATCATTATTTGGAACACACTCATTTCGCGTGTGTTCCGTTTCTACAGTAATCCGTGTAAACACATTTTTAAAACAGAAACGTTTTTCATATTGTAGTAGTAAATGACAAAATGTAAGCATAAACTATATAATGTATGAAGCCTGAAGTCCAAATATCAAACACTTCCACAAAAGGTACAAATATAATAGAACAAGTATGCTTTTATTAAAAAATATAACTGCAACACATACTTACTACAGCTACCACGGTAGCATAATGGTATCAGCCGCTGACTAGTATCCAAAAGGTCATGAGTTCGATCCCACATGGTTCAGTTTTGAGAAGTAAACTGCTCTTATTCTTACTATTTTAGAATAAAAACACGCATTTGATTTCAGTGTGTAACAGCCAGTAATTTATGATACTTGTAAAAGTTAGTTTTTTTTTTATTCACTTTTCATTCTCAGTCTCAGTCGTGTTTTTTTTATTCAGTTCCATTCTCTCAGTTGCGTTCACGATTCCCCCCCATCAATCTGACAATGCTGTTTTCACATAAAGATGCGCTATAACTCAAATGTGATTTATTTGGAGACGCGCTATACTCAAATGTGATTTATTTGGAGACGCGCTATACTCTAATGTTATTTATATAAGGAAGAAAGTACAATGTCAGGTGCTCATTCAGTGTAATAGGAACCATAGCACAGAGAGATGTGTACACTGCAACAAGTACACATGTCGTGAATGTAGGAAGGGTGTGTGGAAATTGTTAATATTTGAATGTGATGATTTTATATAGCACGGATCTGAAATCAGTAGTTCTTAGCATTGCACCACGCAAGCTGTCGTATCAACCGCCTACTGTAACTTGCTTTATTTTTTCTTCACTTATAGTCTAGAATAAAAGTGCACTTGTTTTTTATTCTTGTACACCAACATATGTTCCTGTGTTTGAGCGACACGGGCATGCTCAAAAGCATTGGTACGAGAATGCAGTCACAAGTACGCTGCAGAGCTACAGCGCATCTTTATGTGAAAACAGCATTCTCAGATGGGGGGTAAGGAAGGATCCTGAACACGACTAAGAGAATGAAAAGTGAATAAAAAAAAAACTAACCTTTACAAGTATCATAAATTACTGGCTGTTACACACTGAAATCAAATGCGTGTTTTTATTCTAAAATAGTAAAAATAAGAGCAGTTTACTTCTCAAAACTGAACCATGTGGGATCGAACTCATGACCTTTTGGATACTAGTCAGCGGCTGATACCATTATGCTACCGTGGTAGCTTTAGTCCGTATGTGTCAATATGGCATGCTAAGGTGGCTTTTTTCTGCAGTTATATTTTTGAATAAAAGCATACTTGTTCTATTATATTTGTACCTTTTGTGGAAGTGTTTGATATTTGGACTTCAGGCTTCATACATTATATAGTTTATGCTTACATTTTGTCATTTACTACTACAATATGAAAAACGTTTCTGTTTTAAAAATGTGTTTGCACGGATTACTGTAGAAATGGAACACACGTGAAATGCGTGTGTTCCAAATAATGATCCATTATTTCCACTCTAAAACTCCACTTCACTCCCAGATAATCAATCAAGGCATGAGCTGGGAGAAGTTTGTGCACGTTCTAAGTCGGTGGGGGGATTGAATAGCCGGCTGCTTGCAGCCTGATTTTTATCAGCACATTTAGATGACAAAAGACGCTGGTGGAGAGCTGTGAACGATTTTAAGAAGCGATTTAAGGTGGGACGGAATTACGAGTTTTTTCGTAGGCTTTGGTAATTCTAGTGTTAAATGCTTTTCCTGATTTAAGCAATTCAAGAACCTTTTTTCTCAGGTCCTTTAACACTTCTTTTGCTTTCTTCATAGCTCGGTATCCAGCAAAGTCAGTGCAGCTCTGCATGAATTTAAAATGGCTATCTATATACAGGCACAAATTACTATCAAAGAAGTTACAGGTGTGGACACTCTCCCCTAATTACCTTTAATTAGAACCTGCGTGTCTCCTTATGTAAGTATTATCAGCCCCAGAATTCGAGGGTTTCTAAACTTTTGATCAGGCCCATTTGGGTGATTTCAATTATCATTATGATTTTAAAAAGGGCACACACAATTATGTGATAGCAAATTTCTTATTTAAAAGGAAAATTTTCTGGATGATTACTTATATTTTCCAAACAATGGCAAATATTTCACAAAATCTTCCAGCAAACTTACAAGCACAACTGTGCTACAGATACAATAACATTAAAGTTCTAAATCCTACAAATTAAACACACGATCAAAGTAACAAACAGGTAAGGCAACAATTAATCTCATAAACATGTCCACAAGAAGTTATGTTAACAGAAGAATTTGGATATGGCAATTAATAACAAGAGGTTTACTTAATCTCCGCAGTGACATTCACATCTCTATTGACTCTTCCTGTGAAGTTAGTAAATGGATTGAGAGAGCATGGGGTTATGAGGTCGCTGAAAAGGGGTGTGTGGAGTTCACGATATCTCTGCAAAAGGACAAAGGTCCAAGTATTTAGAGTTGTTATCCAGTGATCTGAGACGAAGACTGGACTCCCTTGGTACTGTGTCTCTTCAGAGCATCCTTGGGTACTGCTGGTTTGACTTTGTGTTGAATCAGCGGTTGCTCATGGAGTCCCGAATGAGGCACATTACCTGCATTGTGAGGGGGCATCAGATATGGCGCTATGGCCATGTGGCACGATTCCCCAAGGGTGATCCATCTCACTGGATTCTCATTGTTGAGGACCCAAGTGACTGGACCAGGCCAAGGGGGCGCCCACATAACACCTGGCTGTGGCAGACAGAGGATCATTTTTGGAGGATGGGACTAGACCGCATGTCTGCCTAGGGGGTTGCCAACCAGGATTCCAAGCTGTTTTGTCATGTGGTGGGTGCGGCAACGTGCTGTACCAGCGTATGCTCCCCAATCTGATCTGATTAATAATTGAAAAGAGGCAAACATAAATATTATAGTTTACTATTATAGTTTACGGTATTCCTGAAATGGGGGTACTTTGGGTTGAGATGGTATCTTATAACGGACAAAAATCACAGCTTTTCTGACTAAATATACTCTGTAGTATTCCAAACATGCTGAAATCTACAACCATTGTGGTGTTTAACAGCAGCATTCCAAGTTGATAGTCTATAATAGTTGATAAGTCTTGTGATTAATGCCCCTGCAGAGAGGAAATCATCAAAACATAGCCACACAAAATATTAAATCAACACAAAAATCAGAATAAATACAGTTAAAGATAGTGTGAAATAAACAACTGGACACACAGCAAAGGTTTGGAGCAGCCACCCGTATAGTTTCCTTAGCTACAAAAGGCTTTTAGTTGGATACAATGTGTACAGTAGAACTTATTAGATATGAAGGATGATGGAATTTTATAGTCTGTTCCTGTTTCCTGTAGGGGGCGATATTCCCTAGTTGGAATAAGTTCTTTTGTAATTGCGCCGTTTTAAGTAACCTGAAACTATATAGATATGATATTAAAAGGCGATACCTCTCCCGTAGTGATACGACGGTAAGGAATCACATAAGAGAAAATAACAGCTTTATTTTATGACGATTTACGCTGCATTACAAATGGAGGAAGCCAAATGGCATAACAATTACCAAGGTGGGATGTTGATGTATACAGTCTGCCATTTTCCGTCGCTGCGCTGGAAGGCTTTTCAGGACTGATGACGATATCACCCATCTGTCCATCGCCTTCGAGCTATTTGGCTGCTGTCCTTGTCTTTTATTCTGCTTTCTCCACATGCAGGTCCTTACTTAGGTTCCAGACAAGGCAGGGAGAGTATTCAAATTTATCTGTAACATACAGAAATAGTACAATACCCATTGTTGCAGCTGTCCCCTTCTCTCTTCAAATACTTGCCTAGAAGTTCTAAATGCTGAAAGGCCCTATGTGCTAACTTTGGCCTGGCCTGTACATGTGAGTGGATTTATAAAATTTTTGTACAGAGCACAGTGACATTAAACGTGTATTCTGATTAAAGTTCCCATGAAATGACGTCTTCGGAGCCGGGACAAGGAGGATTTCTCATATTTGGTCTGCTGAGAGAAAATAGAGAGGTTTAGCACAACCCGCCACCCCCAGGCCTGGTTTTGGGTCTGTGAGCGGGAACTATTTGACAGTCGGGACAGGCCTTACAAAATTGCTCCAGATCCCACCCCATATTCACCCAATAAATGCGTTTTGAAATGCTTTCCCTCATCTTTTCTGCGTTGAGGTAAACCCTGTGACTGAGCAATTTTTAAAACCTTCTCCTTATGCTCACTTGGTATGACCAACTGCTCAATACATCCATCATCCATGCAATCAGAAATCACCCAATACATAAAAAGTAAAGTAAAAAATGCGGAAAAGTTTGCTAGCTCTCCCAGGCCTTCACTTGAGGATTTATCCCCCAACACGCTGGACAACTCCGGTTCAATTTCAGACTTGTTTTCTTGACTGATGTCTGCAGCGAGCCACTCTCTATCCACTACGGGGGTAGGTGCCCTGCAGGTGGCCAAGACCCGTGGAAAGCGGGCATTCCTTTTTCCTATTAAGATTGGCAAGGGTGTAGTGTCTGATATGGCAGTCAAAACCTTAAAGTTCTTCCCTTTAAATTTCAGAGGGAGTAACAGTCTCGTCCCCATGGACGCAGCAGATGTTCACTTTGTCTGTTTTCTTATAAGGGGTCTGATGGAGCAAGTCACGGTTGCTAAACAGAGTCCAACAATGCCAAGAATTCCAGTCTGGCCAACGTAATAGAGACCTTAACACTAGAATTACCAGAGCCTACGAAAAACCTCGTAGATCCGTCCCACCTTAAATCGCTTCTTAAAACCGTTCACAGCTCTTCACCAGCGTCTTTTGTCATCTAAATGTGCTGATAGACTCAAGCTGCAAGCAGCTGGCTAGTCCATCCCCCCACCGACTTAGAACGTGCACAAACTTCTCCCAGCTAATGCTTTGATTGATTTTCTGGGAGTGAAGTGGAGTTTTAGAGTGGAAATAATAGATCGTTGTTTGGATCACACACATTTCATGTGTGTTCCGTTTCTACAGTAATCTGTGTAAACACATTTTTAAAACAGAAACGTTTTTCATATTCTAGTAGTAAATGACAAAATGTAGGCATAAACTATATAATGTATGAAGCCTGAAGTCCAAATATCAAAAAAACACTTTCACAAAACGTACAAATATAACAGAATAAATGCGCCTTTATTCTAAAGTGTAACTGCAGAAAAAAAAGCTGCCTTAGCAGGCCATACTGACGCATGTTCACTACAAGTGGCGTGGTGGCGTAAAGGTTTCAGCTGCTGACTGCTAATCAAAAGATCACGAGTTCGATCCCTCACAACTCCGTTTTGAGAAGTAAACTGCTCTTATTCTTGCTATTTTAGAATAAAAACATACATTTGATTTCAGACTGTAACAGCCGAAGTAAGCCTTGCTATAAGCCCAGTGTACCGTAATCATCAAGCCTTTCGGGAGCGAGATTTCTGTATGGCTTGGAGGGCTTCTCCAGTTACAAACTGGGCCAAAATAGCTGCCCAGACTCCCTTGTCCCAGTGCACCAATGTTGCCTTACACTCAAAACAGAATAGGTAACACTCAGGGTTGTCTGTGGGAGCCATCTTCAGCAGCACATCTCATGGCTGCACCAGGGTAGAGGCAGCCACTGTAACCTCATGATCCGGGGGTTGCTGTACTTCTTGGGGATCCATTGGTGCAAGGAACCCACTCCTGGTACCATGCAAGTCCCTTCTTGCACCTCAAAACACGACACTGATTCTTAGTATTTTAGCAAAACCAGCTTTATTCAGCTTGAAACAGAAACAGCATGGTTATTTATTGTAGCAGGATCTACCACTCTCCTATACACAGACACAGCAATCAGGTTGCCCCTACAATGGACAAGCAATCTTCCACAGACGTGGCAGTCGGGCTTTGGGATGCACTTTGGCATGTCATCCTGTGTAGTTCAAAAATCTCACAATATGAAGAAGAAAAGGAAGATTCTGTTTCTGATTGACAACTATGCAGCCCACAGCATGCTTCCATCATAATGTATGTATTGAGTTCCTCCTACCCAGTTGCATTGTGGTGCTTCAGCTATTGGATTTGGGCATCTCATTACAATGAAATACTTTTTAGGTCTCTGGCACTACGTTGTAACGGAATTTGACTTTAGCTGTGTAAGCCCGGGCTCCTGGAAACTTTTGAAATCATCAGGAAAAAAAAACTGAAATGCAAAAGCGGTTGTTTCGTTTTGATAATGTGCTCCCACCCTATGTCTATGAGTGGCTAAGTGAGTTTTTCTCTCTCTCCTATGAGGTTTCGTTTTGCCGATGTGCTTGCCTTGCTTGTGTATTAGCGGCTAAATAAGTTTGTCTTTAGATAGATACTGGTCAAATTGAGTCTCTCTCTCGGACCCAAACCCGTTACCAGTACTGCTATCATTGCAAACCCTACTCTAAACTATTTGCTCGTAACTCAAATACCACTCTTTACATACAAAGTAAATTTTCAACACCCTACCATTTCCCTTTTTCACTGAGGAAGAGGCTTCTCTTCTAGCTACTCCGATTGCAATGGCAGAAATTACAGAGACCTTAAACTATAAGCTCAGGCAAGGCCCCAGAGACGAGTGTATACCATCTTGAGGTCATTTCTGTATACTGAAAACATTTTTCCCTTCCTATCTTATATCTTAGTGAAGCCATCTCTTCTGGTCATCTAGGTCATAGTATTAATATAGTAATAACTAGCAAAATACCTGCGATTCACAGCGGTGAAGTACTGCCTTAAAATTTTTATTAAGAAGAAAATTAAGCCTTTTTAAACTGAGTGAAAATATACCAATAATTATTTGTTAAGGATCTTTTTGTATACCACATTGTCATTTCGTCCCTCCGGTTGTAACATGACCAAGCTGTACGCTGAGCTTACTCTTGAGCATGCAACGTACAGTTGGCCATGTGAAAAGTAATCTTTTTTCAAATCTCACAGCTTGGATTGCTGCTGTCATAATCCGTTTGAGTTTCATGGTTTGTTTCAATTATGACAGTTTTTCAGGACTTGTGTTGAAGTGACATTCGGCATTTGTCTTGCGCTGTAAGCATACAACCGGTTTCATCGATAACTTTACATCCAGCTTTTGACAGTTTAAACATTCATAAACATCAAAGTGTCCACTAATGAAATCGTCACCTGTAAATCTAAGATGTTTAACAGGCTTTGGCGGTTGTACAAAGGTGTAAAATATTTGGCCATTTCGGTACACTTGAAAGTGACAACTGAACAATTCAGCGGCAGCCATCAACTCACATGCAGAACCATAGGTGAAGTGCTTAAGCATTTCACTCTTCTAGTGCTCCTGTGTAGTATAATTATCTCCTGTACCGTCATCAGTCCACACCTTAAACCTGTCCCAGTCATTCAATACATAAGACACAATGTTCCTCCGGATATCAAGAGTGAGCCTGATATGGCCGTGCAATATGTAACAAAGAGAATGGAAAAGGTAGGTGCCATTTCCGGACATGGAAACCAATCGGTAAGTGACAGTTCTTTGATCGATGGTGATCACCTCGATAGACATGTTAATAGGGGTATGGTTGAAACGATAAAGGGAATGGGTACCTGAACAATGTAAAGTAAGTCTAAAATATCTACACAATAACTATAATCATAATAAACGAACAATAAAACCGCGTAGAAGACGTGGATTAAATAAAAAGGCTGTAGTTCTCAGCAGGGTGACGTGAATCCCGTGGCGAAGCAAGGAAGGGAATGTAGAGACTGGAGCGACGGACGGCCTTATATAGGCAGGCAGCCAACAACGTGGGAGGCGTGGGATGGGGCACCAACGCCGCCTCACACGGTGAACGAGCTGCAAGCTATGGACGTATATATGTACGTAAGTAGGATTCAGTTAGCGTTGGGAACCCGCATACCAAATTTCTTGAAGATGGGTCCATAAGTAACAAAGACTGTTGAAAAGTTCAATATGGCTGCCGACCGTGGCATCGTACCACCAAAATAAGTACCAAATTTCAGCCTTCTACCTACACGGGAAGTTGGAGAATTAGTGACGTTGGAAAGTTCAATATGGCTGCTGACAGTGGTGTCATACCACCAAAATAAGTATGCACATTGGTTTCGGTTAGCGCATGGAAGCCGCCTACCACATTTCGTGAAGATGGGGCCATGAATAAGAAAGTTCAACATGGCGGACGTTGTTGACCATTATGCGTAGAATTTCAAATTGAAACATGCTTAACTTTTGTAAGTAAGCTGTAAGGAATGAGCCTGCCAAATTTCAGCCTTCTACCTACATGGGAAGTTGAAGAATTAGTGAGGTTGGAAAGTTCAATATGGCGGCTGACAGTAGGTGTCATACCACCGAAATAAGTACGTACGTCGGTTTTGGTTAGCGCAGGGAAGCTACCTTCCAAATTTCGTGAAGATATTGTCACCCTTCTACCCACACGGGAAGTTGGAGAATTAGTGACTTTGGAAAGTTCCTAAGGTCTCTAACCGTGGTTCCCAATGCAACCAGAACGGCCGTCCCCTCATGGTCTGGAGGAGGCGCAAGCCCTCCTCCGGTCCTATTGGGCGTCCAGGCTGTGCAGCAGCCCCAGCCGTTCGCCACAGTGCCCCATTGCCAGTGAAGACCCGTCCTGCGAGGGCAGGTTCCCAACAACGCAGGTCCTACTGCTTGTCCTGGATCCGGTCCTGCAAAGCAAACAGAAACAGGGGCAGAGCCTCTGCCTGGACGCAACCTCCTGGCGTCCCTCTGTGCCCTGCACTGGCAGCGTTCCCCCCTCCAATTGGCACCCCGGAACTTGCCTCTTCGGCACCCCCTCCGCAGGTTCCGTGCCCCTCTTGTTGGGTTAACCGACGGGACCGTTTGCACTCCTTCAATCTCCGCTGACTTTGAGGCTTCCCTCTGCATCCGCAGAGGTCGGCCCTTCTCTGGACATGAGCAGCCTGCCTCACGTCCATCCTTATCGGAGGAATTCTTCTCTCAATTCCTCCTCTTTTTCTGGGACGCCTTGACGATCTGAATCTC
Source organism: Polypterus senegalus (assembly GCF_016835505.1). Lineage (NCBI taxonomy): Eukaryota > Metazoa > Chordata > Cladistia > Polypteriformes > Polypteridae > Polypterus > Polypterus senegalus. The sequence continues at coordinate 165,465,870 of NC_053155.1, forward strand.
CTTATGGCATAAAAAAAGACTCCGTCCTGTCTGCGTCCCGACGGAATGACGCAAGGCTGTCGCAGACTCGGGGTGTAGGGCGCTAGGACCTGGGGCACTCATCAGCCCCCGTTCTACCAGCCTTGTCGATCTGTCCCCCCTCACCACTCGCTCAGCACCTGCCGCCGCCACGTCCACTGTTGGAAATCCCCCTACTTGTTTCCGATCAGGAGTTTCACGGGCCCTTTCGATGAGATCTCCCTTATTCTCTGTGGGGTCGGCTCTACTCACCTTCCCCACCGTACTACCCCGGCCAAAGGATCCAGCGCCGCGCCATTCGCCTTCCCCTCCAGGTTCAGCAACTCTGCACGGAGAGCACTCAGCAACTGCAATAAAGACCCTACGGACTGAAGGCACTCTTCCAGTTCACGCAGGACCACAGGCAAGGACAGGAAGTTAGCCGACAGTGAGCTTACCTGTCTGTCAGCAACACACGTCGGCTGCTTCCCATGGGCCGTTCCCTCCAGCCCAATCGGTATATTGGATCGATATTCCTTGGTCCCGCCTCTCTTCAGTCATCAGCTGGCACGCAAGACACACCGGCCAATCACATTCCTGTCACGGGGAGGGACTTCTGGTCTGCTGCCATTTTGGTCTCCCTCCTGGTGCTGCGATGAGCCTCCGGGCAGCTCCGCAGCTGCTGCGGCTTTCTGAGCGACAGCGACTCCTCTCTGGCATCTGTCCCTATTGCCACCGCTTCAACAAAGCACCGCAGATCGACCTGCACCTGCCACTGACGCTGATCCGGACAGCCCCTGCCTACAACACAGAAAACACACACGGCCTCCCCAAGACCGGTTGCTGGCAAGCAGGGAACTTACCTCCCGGATCCCGTCTTTCCAAGGAGATGTCCTCGGCATGGACTCTCTCGGCGACAGGTCGTCCCGGGTGCCTCCATCAACACCTTGCTCGCAAGAGCCCGATGTCCTCTTGCTCTGTCCATTGCCTTCTCTCACCAGGGGGAAGCGGCTCTTCTGCGGACCGGTGGCAGTCCGTGGGGCAGTGTGCACATTGCTCCCGCGGCACGTGGGTGGGCTTCCCCTGCTGTGTTGGGCCGTCCACAACATAATTTTTTTGTACAGGTTCCTGCCTTGAACCAGGCGGGGCATCCTGCTGACTACACCAGTGTGGAACTAGCCCCGGACACAGACTGGTAGACATTTTTAATCATCACCACACGTTTATTTACACTAAATTTTACAGTCACTATGTGCACACACAAACCCCCAAAACTCCCCAAAGTTCAGGCCTCACACACTCTGCCTTACTCTTCAGTCTACCTCCACTCTTCTTCCAGCTCTTGTCCTCTCCTAACCCGACTCCAGCTCTGAATGAAGGGAGGCGGCCCCTTTTATAGTCACCCAGATGTGCTCCAGGTGCTTCCCGGCCAACTTCCACTGGCAATCCCCAGTGAGGCGGAAGTGCCGGCTGTGCACCCGGAAGCACTCCGGGTGTCCCCGGTCCTTTTCCGCCCAGCACTTATGGGTGTGGCAGAACTGCTGCGGTCCAGGGCTCCAAAGGCAGCGGGATGACCCCTGGCGGCTACCACGGGCCCCTACAGGGTTGAGGTCCCCAAAGCAACCAAGGCGGTCGCACCCTCGTGGTCTGGAGGAGGCGCAAGCTATATATATATATATATATATATATATATATATATATATATATATATATATATATATATATATATATATCCACTGTTTTAAAAAGTTAATACCTGTAACAATCATTTTGGGGTATTCTGAGATCTTTTTCTCACTCTTCTTCTGGTCTGTATCCCCATTTAAAGCACATCCACATAAAATAAGGGAAACGTACAAAAATGGTATTTGGTACTCTCTATTGATGCTAGAAAGGGAACTGCAAGACCATCCATTTAGCTTGTGCTTCTTTGGTCTAAAGACACATCCTGCTGGTTTGTCTCGTATTATATTGAATTCAGATGAAATGGACAGAAATTCAGTAGGACAGGATGTTGTGTGTCTTGCAGCATTTGCTTCTCCTTTCTAAACATGGAAACAGAGACTACATGAAAACTTTCTATCCATCCCCTTGCTATAAGCCCAGTGTACCATTAAAATAGTCTTTGTAAGAGACTAACTAATCCTGCATGTGAGATAGCTCTGTTATTGTTCCTATATTTTGCAAACACATCTTAACATTATCAAGCCTGATTAATCCACTTCTGTATTGCAGAGGGTCATACCCTACCTAGCCTCATCAGGCTGAAATCCATTCTGGACAGGGATCCAGTTCATTCCAAGTCTACCTCAAGCACACACCCACAGTTACACTTTGAGGGGGAAAAACCTATGTGAACATGGAGAGAAACTGTAAATTCCATAAAACAATGAGTGGACTGTAAATACTGTAAATTTGTATAATATATTCTAAAGTTGTGAGCATTTATTTACTCAATGGATGCAAAAAATTGTAGTTTCTTAAAGTGAGGCTATCCAGTAAATGTTGTGCCAGGATTAGTTTTGTCTTGCATTTTTCATTTTCATTTTGGACTAGTGGACTAAACATAAATATAATTGTTTTAACCTGATTATTGTTCCAGTTTGCAGCCTCCTAGAAAAGCAAAGTAATATAATAAATCTGCAACTGTGTGAATGTAAATCTATTAAGCTTGCATACGTTGAATTATTACTGTGTAATATATATATATATATATATACATACATACATACATACATACATACATACATACATATATATATATATATATATATATATATATATATATATATATATATATATATATATATATATATATATATATATATATATATTTTTATATATATATATATATATATATATTTTTGTATATATATTTTCTGGGTCATTTACAAGCCCCAATTTAGGTTTCTCATTTTATTCTTAAAAATATTGTTTATGATATGAATAATTTTTCAGCGTAGTAAGTTATGTAAACATTTTAGATATTAATAATGTCTCAGTGTAGTAAGTTATGTAGATACTGACTGCTCTTTGTGTGGTGTTGCATACAACACTTTGCAACAGTAGGTTTGAGTTGATATATCAATGAACTGAATTTAACATTAATAATACAGTGATCCCTCCTTGATCGTGGGGGTTGCATTCCAGAACACCCGCGAAGGGTGAAAATCCGCAAAGTAAAAGCCATGTTTATATTGTTATTTTTATATATTTGAAGCCATTATAAACTCTCCCACATTCTTGTAAACATTTCCCCTACAGTTATACAGCATAAACCTTTTATATTCTCTTAGATATTACGTAAGATTCATTGAAATTATGTATGTAAGCACACTGTTTATATACTACGCACAAACATACGTATCGTATATCATTTAATACGTCATATGAGTTTTATTTAATATGTAATACAGTTTTAAACACATTTTAACTGATTAACTGGTAACATAAAAATAAATGAAAAATCTACAACATGTAAATATAAATAAAACCTAAATGTTATTTTAAAGATATTGAGCGTCTCCGATATCACATATGTTACAGCCATTACGATAGAGAGACCACCAGCAATAAATACGTACAATGCAAGAAAAATTTTCTAAAATGTGTGTACAGTTACACTAAACGTATGTACATGTACTAAGAACGTAGAAAATTAATTATAGGTACTCACCAACAATGACACGATGACTTGTCCGATAATGATGAGATAAATGTTACTGCACACCAAAATTGAGTGTTTCAGGTCTTCTAAAGGAGCTTCTTCAGGCGACTGTGGTGCCTGGGCACAGCCCCGGAAGCAGTAGCAGGAGCAGATCATTTTGAAGACATAACGAAGGGCTTGTCTACGCACAAAGATTAACATAAAAGAGCACAAAAGTTAACTGTTTACACAGCAAAACACGTTGATACTGAATGAGCTAGACAAGATGCTGGCTAACGCAAAGCGGAATCAAATGCAGCTCTCCGTTGCTGAGCCAATCAGCACCCAGGAACTTAACTGCATGCTCTGATAGGGTAGCTTCTCAGCCATCCGCCAATAACGTCCTTTGTATGAAATCAACTGGACAAACCAAAATCCGTGAACCAGCAATAAATCTGCGATATATATTTAGATATGCTTACATTTAAAATCTGCTATAGAGTGAAGCCGCGAAAGTTGAAGCGCGATATAGCAAGGGATTACTGTTCAGTATTGTCTTTTTATACCCTTATTCATGATAGCTTCAGATAAAAAAAAAAATATATACAGGCCTCAAATGGAAAGCATATAGTACTACCAGCTAAGACAATACATTTTAAGTTCTGCCTTTGTAAATACTATGCCGGGTAGGGTCTAATTTTTCCTTTGTGTCATTAATGTATGTGCACATGATGTTAAAACTGGTAATAGATGCATGTGCTTATTTTAATAGTGGCATTATATAGTCGGTATTAGAAAATATAAAAAAATGTTATTGCACTTATGAATTATCATAATCCACCCAGCCCCTCATAATTGTCCTCAAATCCAACAGACCATCATTGACACCTTTTACTTTCATTCCTGTATTGCTAACCCTATATAAACAAAATCTTTCTATATTTGTACATTCAGCATGTTGTATTTGATCCTTGCCCAGTATTACTTAAAATTTGCTTGTTTATTAACTAATACAAGTTATCAGTTTTATTAGGTATAGACTGAGAGATTCTCCTCATAGATTGACATTATTTTACTGCAGGTTAATTAAAAATACTGGGGCTCTCTATTTAGCTCAGTTATTGTGCATTAAATATCCTGTCCTTGTGTCATTATTCAAAAGACTAAACCTTTAAAACAAATAATACATACAGTGATACCTTGAGATACTTGTTTAATTCGTTCCATGACCAAGCTCGTAAGTCAAAATGCTCGTATCTCAAGTCAATTTTCCCCATTGAAATTAATTGAAATGAGATTAATTAATGCCAGCCCTCAAAAAACCACCCCAATTTTTTGTTAAATGTTTTCAACATAAGAAAAATGTATTAATAATGAACAAATATTGTATACAAACAAAGTAAAACCTAATACATAAAAGAGAATCTAAAGAAATAAACAGATGTTAGCGAAGCCGATTAGCGTATTGGAATGTTTTTTTCTTTCACTTCACTTTTGCTTAACTTAATTTTATTCTTCACTAGGTTTTTTTCTTTTTTGCCATGCTTTCGTCACTTTCATTCGCAGGGCGTTTCAATAGAAACCTGTCCAAGGAGCTTTGTTTAGTCCTCCCCTTTTAGAATGTTTCTGAAATGAGTTAGGCAAGTGTCATTAAATAACTCTGCTGCATGATCAGTTGCAATTTTTTTCAGGGTTTCTTTTCAATAAAGTCAAGTGTTAGGCATTTCAATAAAGCCACTCATCAGTTGCAACTTTATCAAGTGTCATTAAATAGTGCCGCTGCACTATCAGTTGTAACTTTTTCAGGGTGTTTCTGTTCTTTAAAGTTCGAAACTTTTTCCCACATTGCAAACACTTCCTTTATCTCACTTTAAGAGAGAACCTCCTCCGCGATACTGATCTCCTGCAGAACCTCCGTATGTTGCTGCATCTGTAGTTTCCGTCAACTCCTCCATCGTCAGTTCCTCGGAATGTGCAGCGACAAGCTCTTTGATGGCTCATATTTTGAATTTTGGCTCGTAACTCAAGTCAAAAAATCAACCTAGTGGTGACTCATATCTCAAAAATTTTGTACGTTAGGCACTCGTATCTCAAGGTCCCGCTGTATGTCGTTTTAACCCATCTATTGTTTCCCAACCTGTTTTAATAAATTAAAAAACATTTCATCTTAAGTATTTTCTTAATATAAAAAAGGAATTCTTTTTTCATAACTAATGTGATTTTGGTTTTTTTTTTCCCCCCACAGATGTCAGTCTGGGACCATTAGAACTAACTGTCTTGATTGTCTGGATAGAACTAATAGTGTACAAGGATACATTGGACTTGAGGTACAACAAAGCATAATTTAAATCTATATTCAGTATGATGCAAAAGTTCACCATGAGGAGAAATATATAATAAATATGACTATTTTATTCTCGTTATTACTTGACAGCAATTTCTTAGTCGGTTTTCTCTTACTTCAGTCTTTTTGAACACAGTTGTATTTTAATATGTTTATCCGTTTTTTTTTACCAGTTTGTCTCATGAATAACAATATATTGCAGATAATCCATAAAAATGTATAGTACAAAGTTGTTTTTCTCATTGATTGTAGTAGATAACCAGAGATCTTTAAGATAAAATGTTTTCAAGCTTGTACTTAGATGATGTGCTTATGCATGAGAGTGTCCGTAACAGCTCAGCTCAATGTAGCCCAGTTCAATGTGAGTACCAGCAAACTTGGCATGCTCTTATATGTGTAGCACAGAACTATATACTTCAACAGGTACTCCAGAGGTTTAAAATGGATAAATATTGACATAGAAAATGTGTTACATGCCATACAGCAAACATAACATGCCAGGTTAGCCAATAAATTTCAGGAGTATGCCTGAAACACATTTGGGCTAAGCAAATGTCACTAGTAATTTAACTTCAATCCATCTTTTCAAAAATGTAATAATAAAACCTGTCACGATACCATTTAACTCTGCAATGCCACAATTTATTCTGTATAATCCAGTGGAAAACGCTTAATGAATCATTTTCACTTTGATTAATCATTTCCTGTGGAAGTCTTAACGAAGCCTCTTTCAAATTAGGCTCTAATATCCTGTTGACACTTCTGCATTCCTGCTGACAGCTGGGAGTTGAAGTCCCTACTCAGCAGTTTTGTCAATTTCCTATTTTTTATAGATGATAAACTGTGCCTCCAAACTGATATGAACTGGGAACAAGAATGTATCTAGGTTAAATTTCTTAGTATCACTTTCAATCTACATTATACTTTTCATGATCATTGAGAGTTTGATTTATGTTATGAAAGGCATTTATGTCAAAAATACTAAGATTCAAATCCAATGCTGCTGGATCTGTGCTAGTGTGGATGAAGTCTTTAACTACTTTTTAAATAGTATAATGTGCATTCCCACCCCAAACCCCATTACCCCTAAACCCTCCCCCACCCCCCACCAACTGATCGTTTAGCAAGTTAAGGATGCAGAAAGTATAGTTTTAAGGTGAGAAAAGCCCCTTCTTTCTGCAAGTCTTCAGATCTAAATCCCATTCAGCTGTTGTGGCATTCATTGTAGCAGTGCATCAGGTGGTCTTTAAAGCCTTTGAAAAAGACAGGTCCTACTAGTGTGTGTAATAAAAGAAAGTACTGGGATTGTGAGCTGACATCGAGGACCTGTAACTGGTACATTGACAGACTTCAGAATGTGTTAAGAAAAGTTGTTGAACATTGGGGTTAACACTCTGGGATGTAAACAAGACCAAAAGACAGTTTTACTTACCCTTTTTTGCTGGAATGGCCGGTTACAAATCCACTTACAAATATCAGTATGGGCTGTTAATAACTGAAGACCAGCTAAGGAGACAACTGAGAAAAACACACATAGTAAGAGCTGTGAGACCAGACAGAGTCTCAAATTCTAAAGGCTACTGCAGACAACAATATATATAGCACATTTTCAAACAAATGATATAGCTCAAATTGCTTTTCAGGATGAAAAAAGACAAAATATAAGAAACAAAATTAGGCAGTACCAATTAACATAGAATAAGAGTAAGGTCTGATGGCCAGGAAGGACAGAAAAAACAAAACAAAGCAGAACTCCAGATGGCTGGAGAAAAAAAAATCTAAATCTGCAGGGGTTCCAGGCCACGAGACCCCTCAGCCCCCACTAGATATTCTACCTAACATAAATGACCTCAATAAGTTCTCGTGGTTTTCAGGTTTCACATGGAAGAACTTGATGATGATGGTCTTGTGGACATCTGGCCTGTTACCTGTTCAGTGTGTCCTTAAGATTTCAGAAAGTATGGCTGCTGTGGAAAACCCACTGTATTGTTCCTGTTCTAAACAAATAAAGTCCTTTAAAAGTCCAAAATAGGCAAGTGCCTTTTCATGTAATGAGCAGACAGGTGGCACTTGTGTCTCACACTGGAGCACCACAAGGAACAGTCCTATCTCCTTTTTTTTTTTTCTTTATTTACACATCAGACTATAAATATAACATCAGGTCATATCACTTGCAGAAATTATCAGGTGACTCTGGATATACAGTACGGTATGTGGTGTATTGATAAAGGGGGTTGAGACAAATTACATGAGTTGGGTGGAGGACTTTGTTTCTTTGTCTGCAACTTAACATCAGCAAAACCAAGGAACTAGTCATTGACTCTGTGTCTGGTCATTATTGTGGATGTAGAGGTGTTGCATTCCTACAAATACTTGGGGACCAATGACAAGTTGGACTGGTCTCGTAACACAGCAAGCTCTTTTTTCTTAGAAGATTGGATTCCTTTAATGTGGGTAATTTCATTCTTCACATCTTCTACAACCCTGTGATGGCCAGTGAGATTTTGTGATTTGCTGGACTGCTAAAATCACATCGAGAGAGACCCACTGTAAATCAATAACCTATTTAATAGGGCAGGCTCAGTTTTGGGATGCACACTAGACCTCATAGAGGTTGCGGGAGAGGAAGAAATTAAAACAAAACTGAGTGACATCATGAATATTGCTGCACATCCTCTCTCTGACACACTAACTGTAGCCAAGTTTCCATCCAGTTTTTTGCGACGTTTTGTTATCGACAAACAGAATATACGTAAAAAAAAATGTGCGAAATTTGCTGTCTCCAGCCTGTTTCCATCCAACTGGCTTTTTATCGATAAAATGGTGTGCGTGATGACGTCATCCCCCCCAAAATGAACTGTCGGAATAAGTTTTGTTGTATCGCGAAAAAAAATGTGCCCTTGAGCCATTTCCATACATAATTTTGTGTATGTCGCAAATTATCTACCTTTTGTTTTCCACGTTACACCCCCTCCACTAAACAAAGAAACAAAGGAATTCAGAGATTATTCAGACAGTTTTTTGAAAGTTGCCAGCTTACTGTTATTTCAGTTTCACAAATAATTGGAATTATACATAATATCCGAAGACGACAGCAGAATGAAGCAGTTGCTTGTCTGATAGCCCTAGAACTCAAAGAAAGTACCCCAGTGCGACGAAACCCACGGGTATGGGATAGATGACAGAATAAGACCTTCTGGGAGGAGGTGATGGAGATACTCTTCACAGAAAATCTCTGGCTGCAACATTTTAGAATGACACGGCCGATGTTTGAGATGTTGTGTGGATTCATCAGTCCTGATGTTGCGCCCATCACAGGTTGCCACCGACCACCGGTTCCAACCCAAAAGCGGATTGCCATCGCCCTTTACAAGCTGGCAACCTGCGCCGAGTATAGAGTAGTTGGAGAAACATTTGGGGTTAGTAAAACTACCGTCCATTGATGTGTATATGCTGTGTGCACCGCTATTAAAGAAAAATTAATGCGGTGTTATATCAGACTTCCGACTGTAGCGGAGGCCAATGAAATTGCATACTGCAATTCCTTGGTGCTTCTTGTGCCACAGATTTACGTTGTGCTGGATGGCACGCATGTGCCTATTCTTCCCCCGACGGAAGGCTACCGCGATTACATTAATCGCAAAGGGTGGCCATCTATTATTCTCCAGGCCCTTGTTGATGACAGGTGCATGATACGAGACATTTGTGTTGGCACTCCTGGAAGTGCCCATGATGCAGCTGTGTTTGCAGCATCGGATCTGTACAGGTGAGCCTACCTTTCAACATCCCTTCTTAGTGCGATTAAAATTGAATTAGTACTGTAGCCTGCTTCCCTTAAGGTTTTTAATTAAAACTGAAATTTGAATTAATACAAAATAATGACGTTTAATCAAAAAAAAACTAAAGTTAATATTAATGAGAGAATTTCTCATATATGCTAAAACATCTGCCATTTAATAATAAGAAAAAATGTTTAGATAATGAAACACACGGTTTATTAAATATTTTGACTGGCACAGTAAATTACCTTTGCGGTTTTTGTATTATTTAGACATCCTGAGAGACACCCCCAGGCTACAGTTGATGTGGAGGGAGTTCAGGTACCCCTTTTAGTAGCAGGAGACCCAGCCTATCCGCTACGGTATTGACTCATTACGAGAAATAACGAGTCTCTTCATCAGACCATGCGAACCGCTCCACCATTCTTGTTTTGATTGCACGTGATGAAAATGTATCATGTGACACATTTATTTGCGTTAAAGCCCTTTTTTCCGACAAAAAGTGTTTCCAATGTAGTGTTTTCGACATCTGAAGTATTGATATGGAATTTATGCGCTAAAGTTAAACGGAAAAATATTATGTCGACATGTACAACATTTTATCGATAATTAGGATTTCCATCAGCTATGTCGGTATATTGATATATATTCGCAAAAACTCCTTGGATGGAAACCTGGTTAGTGAGTACTTTCTGCCAATGAATCATTTGGCAGAAGTGTTTCAAGAAAAACTGCTGGGGCTTCTTTATACCAACAGTGATATTCCTGTTTAATGCCTCATTGTGATTGTAACTGCCAAGTCAGAAATTTTCTTTCTTTTACATTTTCTTCATTTTAGTCATTATTGTATGTATTCAGACTATAGTGTGTGTGTGTGTGTGTGTGTGACTGTATTTGGAAAAAGTGCTGTATACCTCCTGAAAAGTGATTAAATTAAAAGCAATTGTCCCATGTATACCTGCATGCACTTACTTACTTTACTTTTGTTATCAAGTAAGTCAAAGCAAGTGTGAAAGATACAAATTATTGCTTTTCTACAAATATATTTTAAAATGGCCTGGACACATTTATTATTACCCTTAGGAAAAGATCAAACACTGGATTAAAGTGATTTTTTTCAAACTAGCTTTCATTAAAATTGCATGTCTCCATTCATGCCAGCAGTCACTCTGCTGTTTGGTGCCATTGTTTATCTTACACTAAGCATGGACGAGAGAAAGCAAATGAGAGACTTTTCTGAGGAGACAGAAAGAAAATAGACACTCATGATAAAGGAAAATGATGTAAGGCCATCTCCAAGCACCTTGATGTTTATGTGACAGCAGTGGCAAATATTATTAAGACGTTTAAGGTCAATGGGATTGTAGCCAACCTCCTTGAACCTTGCTGCAAGAGAAACATCGACCCCTACCAAGGACAACTTCCAAAGAAATTCAAGCTGAAGTCCAAGGTCAAGGTCCATCAGTGTCTGATTGCATCATCTGTTGTTTTTTGAGTGACAGTGGACTCAAGGAGAGGAGATCCAGGAGGACTCCCCATAATAAAGCCAAACTGGAATTTGGTAAAATGCATATTGATAGGCTACAATGCTTCTGGGAGAATGTCCTTTGGAAAGTTGATGGGAAAAATGAAACTTTTTGGCAAGACCACATAAGCTGTATGTCCACAGATGAAAAACAAAGCTTTCAAAGAAGTAAAAACAATACATACTGTGAAACACGGAGGAGACTCCGTTATGTTTTGGAACTGCATTGCTGCATCTGGCACAAGGTGCCTAGAGTCTGTGCAGGGAACAATGAAATGTCAAGAATATCAAGACATACTTGACCAAATGTACTTCCCAGTGACAAAAAGCTTTATCTTAGTAACAGGTCATGGAACCTCCAACAGGATAATGACCCAAAATGGCTAAGAACAAACCGTCGGTTATTCTGAAGTGGCCAATGAATGAAAAGAACTAAAGCAAACAGCCTGGAGAAGGCACCCTTCAAACCTGACATAACTGGAGCAGTTTGCTAAGGAAGAGTGGGCCAAAATACCTGTAGACAGGTGCAGACGTTTCATTGAGAGCTACAGGAATCACTTTGAAATGCTTGCCTCTAAAGGAAATTTGGCTCTGTGTCTCCTCACATTTGTATCCCAGTTAATCAGGAAGTCATTGATTTCAGCTGTAAAGTTCCTATACACTCCAATTAACATAACAATGTCCAATTTAAATGGGAAACATGCTTCAGTTATATTGTTTCACATTAGTTTCCAACAGTGCTAACATTTGTGGCACATGTGGTTTTTTTGTTTATAATGTTTATTTTTTGATGAGGGCTTTGTTTTTCTTTGAATGAACGTGTTTCAAGTAAAAGTCAGATGTTTCTCATTTTTTCAGTGCAATATGATGGTTCTTCAGCAAGTAGTAATTTTTTTTCTAACCCTTTTAACTAATTTTTATAGGTTGTGCATATAATAGTGGAGGGCACTGTATATATAGACATAAAAATGGATGCAGACAGACAAACATAACATAGAGATACTGCCTGTTTATTATTTAGAGTTCTGTTTTATCTTGGTACAGATAAATAGTTTTATGATACTATATGATAATATCCTATGTGGAGTTGTTTGTGGACTTATTGCTTTGCCTTTAGTCCAGGGTCAATTGGGAATTTTTTATGTGTTGGAGTGTACTCTTTCTCTTTCTTGCATGATCCTTGTCCGTGCCATGCTGCTGAATTATCCATTTGCCTTCTACTGTCTTATGCCTCTTCATAGGGAAAAGGCATCACTCATTCTTGCTCAAGATGTAGCAGATGAAATTTAATGTTAAGTATTACACACATAAATTAATGTTAGAATTGAATACATGATGGGAAGCTTGAAACTTTTACTTCTAGAAGAACCTACTGTATGAATCATAATTGACTTGGCACAAGCTACATCTACAGAGTGTACAGAAGCATTTAGGAAGACTAATAGAAAGTTAGGTTATATACAGCAGTACAATGTGTAGCACATACATCAGGGAAATTATGCTTAAGCTATTTAATGCAAGAGTATTATATATAAATTATTATATTATATATTGTATAATTATATGTTATTATATATATATACTAGCAAAATACCTGCGCTTCACAGAGTGTGTTAAAGAAGTTATGAAAAAGAAAAGGAAACATTTTAAAAATAACGTAACATTTGCTTTCTATTCGTTTGCATAAGCACAGTCCTCCACCAGCAATTATTTAATGTTAGCTCAGACGCGGCACTTAAAAGTTTCTGTAGCACTTTTGTTGAGTTTGTGCCAAACACTATTCTATCCCTGACCATCTCGTTTTCGTTTGCATAATCACAGTCCTTCACCAGCAATTTTAACTTAGTTACAAAGTGATCAAAAGTCTTGTTTATACCCCGCGTCCTCTCATAAACTTGTATGTCGCGAATATCGTATTCGTATTAGGCATGACAAATGCCAGCAGCAGCGTGTCTATGAACTTAATTTAAAGTTAAGCTTTACACCTTGCTTTCCTATTTTAACTCCGTTAGATAGTGATCCAGTCTCGTTTATATCTCGTGTCTTCTCATTAAACTTGTATCTCGCGAATGTCGTATCCGTCGTAGGCATGACAAATGGCAGCGGCAGCGTGTCTATAAACTTAATTTAAACTTACGGTTTACACTGTGCTTTGTTTCTGCAGTAGCTGCACTTATGAATATGCTTGTATGCGTCACTCCCTTCATATTCTTTTGCTGCCTTCTCAAATGTGTAATGCGTTTTTGGTTCAGCGCTCTTTGGAGCTCTTCCTTGTTCTCTACATACTGCGTTCACAGTCAGTTCACGTGAGCCGCTCTCTTGTGTGATCTTGCGATGTCCACGGCTTTATTTAATGTTAGCTAAGACCCGGCACTTAAAAGTTTCTCTCGCACTTTCGCTGAATTTTTGCCAAACACTAGACTATCTCATCTTCGTTTGCATAAGCACAGTCCTTCACCCGCAAATATTGACCTTGTATGGGCAGGCACTCAATTACGTGGGAGGCGTGATGATGCGGGACACAACTCCGCCTCACACGGCGACCGAGCTGCAGGCTATGGCCGTATATATAGTCGAAAGTAGGTTACATTTATGACCGTCACACATAGAATTTCGATATGAAACCTGCCTAACTTTTGTAAGTAAGCTGTAAGGAATGAGGGGTGAGGACCGGCATGAGAAGCCAGCAGTCCTCCACAATATATATACTGTGTATATATATATATATATATATCGTGTGTGTGTATATATATATATATATATATATATATATATATATATATATATATATATACTAGCAATATACTAAAAAAATACAATGGAGAAGTAGTGTGTTAAAGAAGCAATGAAAAGAAAAGGAAACATTTTGAAAATAACGTAACCTGATTGTCAATGTAATTGTTTTGTCACTGTTGTGAGTGATGAGTGTTGTTTCATATATATATATATATATATATATATATATATATATATATATATATATATATATATATATATATATATATATATATATATATATATACACACAAATACATATATATATATATATATCTACATATATACACACACATATATATACACACATACATACATACACACACATATATACACACAAATACATATATATATATATATATATATATATATATATATATATATATATATATATATACATACATATCTACATATATACACACACAGCTATTTTGTATCAGTGCAATACGCTGTTTGTTAAAGCGGTTGACTCCGCTCCTACGTGCAATAACAAATCAAATCATTCAGTTGTCTTTGCTCATATGTCATTTTAGAGCTGGACGCCTGGCATCTTTTTTTGGCCACAAATTCGTTTCTGTTTGGTGTGAGGTTCTGTGTTGTGGAGATTCTCAGGATGGATTGCAGGTGCTCATCAGTGAGGCGACTCCTGTGTGCTGTTTTGTTAGTCTTTATCACTGAGAAGAGCTTCTCACACAGATATGTGCTACCAAACATGCACAAGGTTCGAGCCGCATGTAGACGGACTTTTTTTGTTCTTCAAAGTCACCAAAGCGCCGTGCAAACTCAGTGCGCAATAACTCTAGCCGCAATAACTTGCAGCATCATAAGCTAGACTTGATTAACGCGTAAGTGTTCGGCAAGGCAGCTGAAGCGCTGCATTATGGGATCTGTAGTTTCTTGTGTTACCAGCGCTTCATATACCGGGCCATTAATAACAATAATACAGTATATAAAATGATCTCATGGGCGGATATAATTACACGCCGGGCGGATGTGGCCCGGTCCTTGAGTTTACACATATGGACTAAATAGAACTTGAAAAGATATATTTTTTCAAATGTGATCGCAATTCAGATAGAGTTGACGCACTACAGCCTGCATGCCTGAATAAGTCATCCTCCCCTCGCTCTTACTTTTTTACCGTTCATCTAATGAATACACTGAGTATGGCTTTACCAAAACAATCATTGATGGCGAATAAAGTATCCCTTATTCGAGTATGTAGATGGGGATATATATATACATATATATATATACCCGCGTATCGCAGCGGAGAAGTAGTGTGTTAAAAAAGCTAGAAAAAGAAAAGGGAACATTTTAAAAATAACGTAACATGACTGTCAATATACAGTATTTGTTTTGTGAGTGTTACTGAGTGTTGCTGTCATCAAGGATTTGATTATCATTATTTCTTTCAATCAGGTTCGTATTTGT
The DNA here is from genome assembly GCF_016835505.1 of Polypterus senegalus. NCBI lineage: Eukaryota > Metazoa > Chordata > Cladistia > Polypteriformes > Polypteridae > Polypterus > Polypterus senegalus. The sequence goes on from NC_053155.1 coordinate 165,481,370, forward strand.
AGGATGTGTTGTGTTCAAGTTACATTCCGTGTTTGTCAATCGTTGTAAAGATGACAGGTTTCTTTCATCGATTCGTTTCTTACTGCATCAATAAACAGCTCGTCTTCTTCTTTATCTGTGACCTGACACACTGCATGCACGGGTTTTTTTTTTACACTGTCTTCCTTTAGCGGACATTGACTTTTTCAACGTGTGCTTTGTTTCCGCAGTAGCTGGATTTATGAATATGTTTGTATGTATCAGACGCCTTCATATTTTTGCTGCCTTTTCAATTGTGTAATTCGGGTTTTGTTCAGCGCTCTTTGGAACTGTTGCTTTTTATCTGTGCAATGCGTCAGTTCACGTGAGCCGCTTGGTGTTCTTGCATCCAAGGTTCCCAGCTGTACTGGTGCCATGTCGTGTAATGTCAGCTAAGACCCGGCACTTAAAAGTTTCTCTCGCAGTTTCAATGAGTTTGTGCCAAACACCACCCTGACCATCTCATCTTCCTCTGCATAAGCACAGTCCTTCACCCGTGAACATTTACTGGCAGTGTTTGTATTGGATTGCCGCTGATGGACGGGCTTATATGGGCAGGCACTAAATTACAAACGCTAGTGGCAGCCTGTCTATGAACTTAATTTAATATAAACTTACGGTTCACGCCGTGCTTTGTTTCCGATATGCATCATTTGCTTCATAATGTTTTTCTGCCTTCTCAATTGTGAAATGGCGTTTTGTGCTTGGAGTTCTTCCTTGTTCTCTACCTACTTACGTAGGAGAAGTGATGATGTCACACTAAACTCGCCCCCACGGCCATCTCCAACTCAAGACTCCATTACATTATATGGGGAAAAATAGCTTCCAGTTATGACCCTTATCGTAGAATTTGAAATGAAACCTGCCCAACTTTTGTAAGTAAGCTGTAAGGAATAAGCCTGCCAAATTTCAGCCTTCTACCTACGGCAAGTTGGAGAATTAGTGATGAGTCAGTGAGTGAGTGAGTGAGTGAGGGCTTTGCCTTTTATTAGTATATATATATATATATATATATATATATATATATATTGTCACAAGAACGAGACATTGACAGATAAAGAGTTGGGGCAGCCACCCGTATATTGTGGTATCCTGGCTGCAAAAGTCGTTTTCTTTAACAAAATACAGAGCACTGAAGTGCACACAACCGAGTCCAAAACAAGACTAAAGAAACAAAGGAAAAGGGGCAGGTTTTAAAGGGGGAGACAGGAAGTGAGGTCGTATGGATCTGGCACGTGGTCTTCCACCATTGGCTCAGAGTCGGAGGTGACATCAGAGGGACTGGAGCTGGTGTGGCCGACTTCCATTGGCTCAGTCCCGAAGTGATGTCAGGAGATCCAGGTGAAATCCCCGGGATGGTCTACAGGCAAGGGAGAAAAGAGTCAGTGCACTCTGCCACACCCGGCATGCCTCGAACTGCCTTCACTCAAGCCCTTTAGCTGCCTCCCATGCGCGTGTGTGACAAGGCCCCCTTAGCCCAGACCCGGCGGGTCGGGCGACCTAACCGAGAGGTCGTGAACCCGAGAAAGAGCATCAGCGTTGGCGTGGAGCGCCCGGCGATGAACGGCGAAAACTTATGCGGCTGCAGGTCAAGAAACCACCGGGTGACCCGCGGATTCGACTCCTTGTGGAGGGCCATCCACTGTAGGGTGCATGGTCCGTGACAAGGGTGAATTCCGCCCAACAGGTAGTACCTCAGCTGAGTAATCGCCCATTTAATCGCCAGAGCCTCCCTCTCCACCGCAGCATACCTGGTCTCCCGGTCCAACAGTTTCCGGCTCAGGAACATGATGGGGTGCTCCACACCATCGACGCTTTGGCTCAGCACGGCGCCCAGGCCTGTGTCCGAAGCGTCCGTCTGGAGGATGAAAGGCAAAGAAAAGTTAGGTGCCATCAAAACAGGTGTGGGCGTAAGGGCCTGCTTTAAGTCACCAAATGCAGCGCCTGTTTTTCAGTCCATACCACAATGTTGGGCCCTCTTCTTTGTTAAATCAGTCAAGGCGCCGCTCTCTCCGAAAACCGGGTACAAACCGGCGGTAGTACCCGGCTAACCGAAAGGCTTGGACCTGCCGCTTGGTTCATGGACGGGCCATTTCAGAATGGCATCAATTTTGGAGCACTGTGGCCTTACGGTACCCGACCCACCAGGTAGCCTAAATATTTGGCCTCGCTTAATCCAAGAAGCATTTCTGGGATTAATCCGAGCCCGCCTCACCAAGTGTCCGTAATACCGCTTGGACATGCTGTAGGTGTTCCTTCCATGTGCTGGAATAGATGACCACGTCATCCAGGTAGGCAGCACTGTATGAGTTATGAGGCGAAGCACTTTGTCCACCAGGCGCTGAAAGGTTGCTGGAGCCCGTGTAACCCAAATGGAAGGACACGATACTGCCAGTGTCCGCTAGGGGTACTAAAGCGGTTTTACCTTCGGAGTCCGTTAAAGGAACCTGCCAGTACCCTTCGTCATGTCAAGTGTGGTCAGGTATTGAGCCTGTCCAAGCCTCTCGAGGAGGTCGCCCACGCGTGGCATTGGATAAGCATCAAATTGGGAGACTTGATTAAGCCGACGGAAGTCATTGCAGAACCTCCAACTTCCGTCAGGCTTACCGACGAGCACAATGGGGCTGGACCAGGGACTATAACTTTCCTCAATCACACCTAGCTCCAGCATGCGCTTGATCTCAAGCTCCACTTCAGCCTTTTTTGCCTCGGGAAGGCGATCACGGCGTTCTCGGACAACAACCCGGGCTCTGTCACGATGTTGTGCTCAATCAGAGAGGTCCTTCCGGGTTCTCACTGACTACCTCCCGAACGGTCCGGATAACTGTTTCCAGCTCCTGCCGCTGTCTGGGACTTAAGTCCGTGCGAAGTTAAGGTCGTGTGTGTGGCGAAGAGTGAGCGGGCTGGCGGAGGAGGGATCGGGGTCCCTGTCCTTCCACGGTTTCAGCAGGTTCACATGATAAACCCGCTCCTTTGGCCGACGATTGGGTTGACTCACCAAATAGTCGACCAGTCCCTTCCTCTCCTTAACTTCGTAGGGGCCCTGCCAGTGGGCAAGCAATTTAGAGTGGGAGGTAGGCACTAGGACCATGACCCGATCTCCGGGCGGAACTCCCAAGAGGCGTGCGCGGTTGTAGTACCGGCCTGTGCTGCTTGAGCCTCCTCCATGTGACTTTTAAGGACAGGCCGAATTTTTCCAAATCTATCGCGTAACTGCGCGATATACTCCAGTATGTTTGTGGAGGGAAGAGCCTCTTCTTCCCAGCCTTCTTTCAAAATATCTAATATGCCCGAGGTTGTCGCCGTATAGTAGTTCAAAGGGGAGAACCCGTGGAGGCTTGTGGGACTTCCGATAGGCAAAAGGACGAGGGGGAGGAGCTGATCCCAGTTCCTTCCATCCTCGCTGACCACCTTACGCAGCATTTGCTTGAGAGTTTGATTAAACCTCTCTACTAATCCGTCGGTTTGAGGATGATACACGAGGTCTTTAAATGCTTTATTTTCAGTAATCTGGCAGTCTCCTTGAACGTTTCCGAGGTGAAGGGGTCCCCTGGTCTGTCAAGACTTCTTTGGGGATCCCCACGCCAATACCCTAGTAATTCCCGTCGCGATGGCTTTAGAGGTAGCTGAGCGCAACGGAACAGCTTCGGGGTATCGTGTAGCGTAATCCACGAGGACTAAAATGTACTTGTGTCCTCGGGCTGAGGGCTCCAGGGTCCCACCAGGTCGACCCGATTCTGTGGAAGGAACGTCAATCAGTGGAATAGGAATGAGAGGAGCACGGTCCCTCCTAGGAATTTGTCGCAGTTGACACTCCGGGCAGGAAGCGCAAAAGCGACGAACCTCCTCATTAATTCCTGGCCAGTAGAAACGGAGCTTGATCCGCTCCAGAGTTTTTTCGGTGCCCAGGTGGCCACCTAGGAGGTGGGCGTGTGCTAGCTCACAGACCTGCGCCGGAAGGTGCGCGGCACTAGCAGCAGCCTCGTCTCCTGCCCGTCATGCATTGCTACACGGTAAAGGAGGTCATTATCTAGCACAAAGTAGGGGCCCTGTGGCATCGACTGATTAGTGCGCTGGCCATTGACAAGGACCACTGCATTTTTTACAAACTTCAGGGAGTCATCATTCCATTGCTCCCTTCTAAAAGAAGCCGGCGTTTCTTTTAAATTGGAACCGCAACACGGAGAGAGGGTCAGCCGACCTCAATGGGCGTGGTTTCCTCCCGCCCGCCGGCGTTGGTGGATGACGTGTTAGCCGCGACGGCCCGGAGTTGCCACGTCAGTCAGGGCGACTGCTTCGTCTCTCTCTGCCGGCTGATTACACGGCGTGGAGGCAGCTTGAGACGGGTTATCTCCGTCCATAACGAGGCCCAAATTAACCCCGGGAGTGGTATGTGTCTCACCGCTTTTGATTTTAGACCAGTCCGCCCTAGTATCACCGGGTGTGGAGGATCAGGTAGGACGGCTACGGTGAGCTTTAACTGACCCTCCGTAACTGATGACACAGCGGCGGACCTGTACCAGCGGATGTCTCCGTGGACACAGGTTATACCGGTCTTAAAATTTAGCCACTGTTGCGGTTGCACAAAGCGGCGGGCAACAATTGAAATGTTGCTGCCGGAGTCGAACAAACCTGTGGTCTTGTGTCCGTTGACGATCACCACGCCAGTATGTGGGACCGCCAACGGATTAGCCAGAGCACACCAACCCTCCTCACCCTCCACCTGCATTCCTCCTTGCCTCCAAGCGGTTTTGCGCCGCAGCGCTGGACGCCAATACGGGCTCGGATTGTACAGGGTGGGGCTAGGTCTTGGAACATACCCGGCTGAGTTTGACATGAGGACGGTTCTGCTCCCCTAGAGTGTGAGGCCGCCTCTGCGTCTCCATAAGCTCTATGAGCTCAGCCATGTTCTTGAACCGCTCGCCCCAAACCGGCTGGGTGAAGCCACGGGGAAGCGCTTCCAGGAGCAGATAGCAAGCTACCTGCTCTATTATTTGGTAGGGCGTGTTTTCAAATGGCGTAGCCAATGCCCTACCATTGCCCATAAGGACCAGGCTTGTTTGTTGGTTGGCCGCTCAGGGTCCAACCTCCATTTTTATTTTATTCACCTGCCAGTCTGGGGCACCCCTAGGTGGTAAATGGGGCTTTGGTTTCGCGAGGGAGGCAGGCACTCTCCCCAAGAGAGCATACTGAGTCCCTTTGCCTCCCTCCAGGGCAGCCCAATTCTGTGAGCCCCACCCGCACACTCCCTGGCCACTCCAGATGGGCTAGTTATGAGTGCCGGGAGCGGAGCCCGCACCGGGTCACGCCGAACCACGGGGCACCCTCCCCGCCTGAATACTCGGCCCCGGTACGCTCCCACCTGGGTATATTGCAGGTCCTGTCCCCTTCTCCTCCGGGACTTCTCCATCCTGCCGACTACGCCACTGTCACAAGAACGAGACATTGACAGATAAAGAGTTGGGGCAGCCACCCGTATATTGTGGTATCCTGGCTGCAAAAGTCGTTTTCTTTAACAAAATACAGAGCACTGAAGTGCACACAACCGAGTCCAAAACAAGACTAAAGAAACAAAGGAAAAGGGGCAGGTTTTAAAGGGGAGACAGGAAGTGAGGTCGTATGGATCCGGCACGTGGTCTTCCACCATTGGCTCGTAGCCGGAGGTGACATCAGAGGGACTGGAGCTGGTGTGGCCGACTTCCATTGGCTCAGTCCCGGAAGTGATGTCAGGAGATCCAGGTGAAATCCCCGGGGATGGTCTACAGGCAAGGGGAAAAAGAGTCAGTGCACTCTGCCACACCCGGCATGCCTCGAACTGCCTTCACTCAAGCCCTTTAGCTGCCTCCCATGCGCGTGTGTGACATATATATATATATATATATATATATATATATATATATATATATATATATATATATGTGTATATATACTGTGTGTGTATATATATATATATATATATATATATACTAGCAAAATACCGCTTATTGGAGAAGTAGTGTGTTAGAAGCAATGAAAAAGAAAAGGAAACATTTTGAAAATAACATAACATGATTGTCAATGTAATTGTTTTGTCACTGTTGTGATGAGTGATGAGTATATATATATATATATATATATATATATATATATATATATATATATATATATATATATATATGTATGTATGTATGTATGTATGTATGTATGTATGTATGTGTATATATATATATATATATATATATATATATATATACTGTGTATATAAATATATATATATATATTTGCACACACACACCTGGCATCTTTTTTGGCAACAGGTTCGTTTCTGTTTGGTGTGAGGTTCTGTGTTGTGGAGATTCTCAGGATGGATTGCAGGTGCTCATCACTGAGGCGACTCCTGTGTGCTGTTTTATTAGTCTTTATCACTGAGAAGAGCTTCTCACACAGATATGTGCTACCAATCATGCACAAGGTTCGAGCCGCATGTAGACTGACTTTTTTTGTTCTTCAAAGTCACCAAAGCGCCGTGCAAACTCAGTGCGCTCAGTTTATCAGCAAAGTGCGTATTTTGGGAACACCGTAGTGACGACTTGGTTCAACATTACTTGGCAACAGGGAAAGTGGGGCAAGTTGCATTTGTGTCTCCCATAACAGCAGCTTGACTTGAAATCACTTTGTGATTGTGCACGGGTAAAAACGTCCGCTAAAGTGTTAGATTCTTATTTAATTCTTCTGCTTTCTGTATCTTCTGCATTGCATTCAGGTCTTTCAGGTTACCGTGATGTTTTGTCTCATATTGCCGTCTTAGATTAAATTCTGTAATTACAGCCACATTAGCTCCACAAATGAGACACACGGGTTCAGTAAACATATACTCAGCCTCCCATCGGTTTTTAAAGGCTCTATTTTCAGAATCAACTTTTCTCTTCAGCATCGTGTGAGCTAGCTTTGCAATAACTTGCAACATCATAAGCTAGACTTGATTAACGCGGTAAGTGTTTGGCCAAGGCAGCTGAAGCGCTGCATTATGGGATCTGTAATTTTGTGTTACCAGCGCTTCATATACCTGGGCCATTAATAACAATAATACAGTATATAAAATGATCGCGGGCGGATATAATTACATGCTGGGCCGGATGTGGCCCGCGGCCGTTGAGTTTGACACATATGGACTTAATAGAACTTGAAAAGATATATTTTTTCAAATGTGATCGCGCAATTCAGATATAGTTGACGCGCACTACAGCCTGCATGCCTCAATAAGTCATCCTCCCCTCGCTCTTACTTTTTTACCGTTCATCTAATGAATACACTGAATATGGCTTTACCAAAACAATCATTGATGGCGAATAAAGTATCCATTATTCGAGTATGTAGATCGGGATATATATATACCCGCGTATCGCAGCGGAAAATTAGTGTGTTAAAAAAGCTATGAAAAAGAAAAGGGAACATTTTAAAAATAACGTAACATGACTGTCAATATACAGTATTTGTTTTGTGAGTGTTACTGAGTGTTGCTGTCATCAAGGATTTGATTATCATTATTTCTTTCAATGAGGTTCGTATTTGTAGGATGTGTTGTGTTCAAGTTACATTCCGTGTTTGTCAATCGTTGTAAAGATGACAGGTTTCTTTCATCGATTCGTTTCTTACTGCATCAATAAACAGCTCGTCTTCTTCTTTACCCGAGATCTGACACACTGCATGCACGGGTTTTTTTACACTGTCTTCCTATAGCGGGACATTGACTTTTTTCCACCGTGTGCTTTGTTTCCAGTAGCTGGATTTATGAATATGCTTGTATGTATCAGGCGCTTCATATTTTTGCTGCCTTTTAATTGTGTAATTGGTTTTGTTCAGCGCTCTTTGGAACTGTTGCTTCTTGGCTGTGCACTGCGCCAGTTCCGCGTGGCAGCTTCGGTGTACATGCATCGAAGGTTCCCAGCTGTGCTGGTGCCATCTCGTGCTATGTCCATGGCTGTATTTAATGTTACCTTAGTCCTGGCACTTAAAACTTTCTATCGCAGTTTAGCTGAGCCAAACACCACCCTGACCATCTCATCTTCCTCTGCATACGCACAGTCGTTCACCCGTGAATATTTAGTGGCAATTTGCTATTGGATTGCCGCTGACGGACGGCCTTTTATGGGCAGGCACTAAATTACAAATGCCAGCGGCAGCCTGTCTATGAACTTAATTTAAAGTGTAGGTTTACATGTGCTTTGTTTCAGTAGCAGAACTCATTAATATGGTTGTATATGTCACTCTTTCGCTTCTTATTGTTTAGCTGCCTTCTCAATTATATAATGCATGTTTTCTTCAGCGCTTTTTGGAGGTCTTCCTTGTTTTCTATGTACTGCGTGATTACTTGGGAGGCGTGATGATGTCACACGAAACTCCGCCCCCACGGCGTTCAAGCTCATCGCCATTACAGTAAATGGAGAAAAAACAGCTTCCAGTTATGACCATGTGTGTATATATATATATATATATATATATATATATATATATATATATATATATATATATATATATATATACTAATAAAAGGCAAAGCCCTCACTCACTCACTGACTCATCACTAATTCTCCAACTTCCCGTGTAGATAGAAGGCTGAAATTTGGCAGGCTTATTCCTTACAGCTTACTTACAAAAGTTGGGCAGGTTTCATTTCGAAATTCTACGCATAAGGGTCATAACTGGAAGCTATTTTTTCCCATATAATGTAATAAAGTCTTGAGTTGGAGATGGCGCTGGGAGTTTAGTGTGACATCATCCGCCTCCTCGTAGTAAGTCACGTAGAGAGCAAGGAAGAACTCCAGCGATGAGCACAAAGCGCCATTTCACAATTGAGAAGGCAGAAAAACATTATGAAGCAAATGATGCATATCAGAAACAAAAAGCAAAGCGTGAACCGTAAGGTTATATTAAAGTAAGTTCATAGACAGGCTGCCACTAGCGTTTGTAATTTAGTGCCTGCCCATATAAGGCCGTCCATCAGCGGCAATCCAATACAAACACTGCGCTAAATATTCACGTGTGAAGGACTGTGCTTATGCAGAGGAAGATGAGATGGTCAGGGTGGTGTTTGGCACAAACTCATTGAAACTGCGAGAGAAACTTTTAAGTGCGGGTCTTAGCTGACATTACGAGATGGCACCAGTACAGCTGGGAACCTTCGATGCAAGAACACCAAGCGGCTCCGCGTGAACTGGCGCGTGCACAGACAAAAGCAACAGTTCCAAAGAGTGCTGAACAAAAACCGAATTACACAATTGAGAAGGCAGCAAAAAAATATGAAGCGTCTTATACATACAATCATATTCATAAGTGCAGCTACTGCGGAAACAAAGCACGGTGGAAAAAGTGAATGTCCTGCTAAAGGAAGACAGCGTAAAAAAACCCGTGCATGCAGTTTGTCACATCACAGATAAAAGGAAGGCGAGCTGTTTATTGATGCAGTAAGGAACTAATCGATGAATGAAACCTCTTATCTTTACAGCGATTGACAAACACGGAATGTAACTTGAACACATCCTACAAATACGAGCCTGATTGAAAGAAATAATGATAATCAAATCCTTGATGACAGCAACATTCAATAACACTCACAAAACAATTACTGTATATTGACAATCATGTTACGTTATTTTTAAAATGTTCCCTTTTCTTTTCATAACTTCTACTTCTCCACTGCGATACGGGTATATATATATATATAAATGTATATATATAGCCCGATCTACAATACATACTTTAGCATAGACAAACCCACGCTGTGGCTAATTGTAAGTCTTAAGCCTCTAACGCCGATATTCGAGGTTCGATTCGAGAGGTGTACTGACTATATGCAGCGCTACCGATTCATTTACCTTCGCATCTCCTTGGTTTGGGACGTATGAAAAATATTAGGTTAGCAGAATCATATTACGTTATTTTTAAAATTTTCCCTTTCTTAGCACAAGCACAGTTGAGAAGCTTCGATGCATGTACTCCATAAAAAATAGCGCATTTAATCACACTTTCAATTCCAAGCAAGCGGGAACTTTTGTCAATGCATGATTTCCTGGTACATCCATTACACTGATGCACACATCACAGCTACAAAAATGTTAGAGTCGGAATAAAGCGTTCCTACGACTGATCATTTCGACTACCGGCGAAGCCTTGATAAAAGCATGGTTTTGTGCACACTGAAAAGCAAGCAAAATTAGATGCATTACAGAAAGCGGACTTTGTGGCTCTTACTGGGGATCATTGGACTTCCGTGACCGTTAGTAATTCTAAATACATCTAATTACAAAATGTTCAATGATCACACTGTTTTAGCCTAATGTACAAAATAATTTTGGCTAATGTTACTCAGAGTTTAAAGAGTAAGCTGGTCAAATTACCTTTTATGTTTCTGACTTATTTTTTAAGAAGAAAACTGCACTTTATGGTGAAATTTTGGTTATTATTATTTAAAGACAATACTATTCTGAAAATGTACTTAAAGTACTTAAACTACCACTTTATTTTTAAGTCTGCCCAATTTTAACCAGGGATGATATTTTTGTTTCTGTTTTGAATTCAAATGCAGTTTAAAAGCTTTTTTTCAGAAATTAAAACAGCTTCAGTTTACAATATTCATGTCCATGTCTATTATTTGATTCTGTAAGCCCACTAAAACCGTTTTAAATTAAAAAAAAACATTTGCGATTTGGGGCAAATTTACGTGTCACGATTACATGCGATTACATACGATTAATTCTTACACAGCCTCTAATTAATTGGATTAATTTTTTAATCGAGTCCCACCTAATATATATATATGTAGATATATATATGTAGATTTATATATATATGTGTATATACAGTATATATGTAGATATGTATATGTTGTATATACAGTATGTATATATATGTGTGTGTGTATATATACAGTATGTGTATATCTATGTATATGTATATATATGTTTATATGTATATATATGTTTATATATGTGTCTGTGTGTGTGTGTGTATATATATATATATATATATATATATATATATATATATATATATATATATATATATATGCCAGCAACACTCATGACAATTACAAAACAATTACATTGTCAATCATGTTACGTTATTATTAAAATGTTTCCTTTTCTTTTTACTTCTCGCTGCCAATGCGAGGTATTTTTGCTATATATATATATATATATATATAATAGATAGATATGACAACAACACTCATATCAATGACAAAACAATTACATTAACAATCATCTTACGTTATATTTAAAATGTTTGCTTTTCTTTTCATAACTTCTTTAACACACTACTTCTCCGCTCGCGAAGCTGGTATTCTACTAGTATATATATATACTGTGTGTGTATGCATATATACTGTGTATATATATATATATATATATATATATATATATATATATATATATATATATATACACACAGTAAATATATATACACACACAGTAAATATATATACACACAGTATATATATATATATATATATATATATATATATACACAGTATATACTAATAAAAGGCAAAGCCCTCACTCACTCACTCACTCACTCACTCATCACTAATTCTCCAACTTCCCGTATTGCTAGAAGGCTGAAATTTGGCAGGCTCATTCCTTACAGCTTCCTTACAAAAGTTGGGCAGGTTTCATTGAAATTCTATGCGTAATGGTCAGAACTGGAAGCTATTTTTCTGCATAAACTGTAATGGAGTTGAGCTCGAAGGCGTGGGGGCGGAGTTTGTGTGACATCATCACGCCCGCGTAATCACGTGAACTGACTGTCAACGCACTACGTAGAAAACCATGAAGAGCTCAAAAACGTGCTGAAGAAAACATGCATTATATAATTGAGAAGGCAGCGATACAATTAGAAGCGAGCGAGTGACATATACTACCATATTCATGAGTGCTGCTACTTCGTAAAGGAAGCAAGGTGTAAACGTAAACTTTAAATTAAGTTAATAGACAGGCTGCCGCTGGTGTTTCTCATGCTCACGGTTAATGCGGGATACAAGTTTAATGAGGAGGGGCGGATATAAACGAGAGTTTTGATCACTTTGTAACGAAGTTAAAATTGCAGGTGAAGGGGGCCAAAATTC
>NC_053155.1:165493987-165501487 GCF_016835505.1 Polypterus senegalus
TGCAAAGCGGGGATTTTGCTATATGTGTATATGTATATATATGTATATGTATGCATATATATGTGTATGTATATATATGTATGTGTGTGTGTGTATATATATGACAGCAACACTCATATCAGTGACAAAACAATTACATTAACAATCATCTTACGTTATTTTTAAAGTGTTTCTTTTTCATATTTTCTATAACACACTACTTCTCCGCTGCGAAACGTGGGTATTTTGCTAGTGTGTATGTATATATATATGTACACATATATATATGTATATATATATATATATATATACACATATATATATATATATATATATATATATATATATATATATATATATATATATATATTGTGGAGGACTGCCGGCTTCTCATGCCGGTCCTCACCCCCAGGCCACCAGGAGGAGCTCTCCCGACAGCAGGATTGTGCCCCGAGGTCCAGCTGGGTCTTATGGACTTTGTAGTATTTATACACAGCCCTGGTGGAAACCTTGGGGACCACAAGGAGTCTTTGTGAGGGGGGGCCTTATGGGCTCTTTTATGCCTTATGACCTGGGAGTACGTCACGGTTACGTGACGGGAAGGAACGACGTGCTTCCAGGTTGAAGTGAAGAACTGATTGCCCTGACCCGGAAGGAATAAGGAACTGTGGACTGTTGGGACAGGAACACCTCCGGGTCAGGGGCTATAAAAGGACGATGGCTCAGTCCAGACACTGAGCTGAGCTGAGAGGTAGAGGAGCAAGTGTCTGGGCAAGGAGGAGAGTTTATTGTGTGATTTAGTGATTTATGAGTAGTGTGGAAGGTGCTTGGTGCACTGTGAAAAATAATAAAGAGTCTTGGACTTTTATCCGGTGTCTGGAGTTGTACCTGAGGGTTCAAGGGAGCACTAGCGCCCCCTACTGCCACACTGGCGTAGTCGGCAGGATTATCTGGCCTTCTGCTGGCAGGGGACCTGCATTTAGTATAAATTATTGTGTGGGCAGACAACCTTCTGTGGATACATGTCTTTATACAGAGGCACAAAACCACCCGCTACTGAAAGCGCTGTGACTGTGAGCGTCATTCCACTTCGGAGACCGATGGGGAAGTAGTCTGTAAAAAAGAAGGTCAGTCCCAGCCGGGTGCAAGACCTGACGGACGGCGAGAGGGCCTGGACCTACCTGAACGGGAGCGAGGAAGACCGAGCGCTAATTCGGGCCGAGCAAGCCCGGATAGCACAACAGTCGAGACACGAACAGCAGTCGAGAGCGTCGGACTGCCTAGATGGTGCGGGAATTCCGCCGCATGCTACGGAGGTAGGTGCAGGTAAAACGCCCGACGTTTCGGGTTTATTTTTATCCTGTTTTGCAGACGCCCGCTGACAGAATCTCAGCGGCCTCTCAGATGCCTGCCTCACATTCCGGCAAAATGGCCGCGGCTCCCATAAGGCAAGCCAGGACGCAAGACGGCTAGCGATGGCCCCATGTGAGGACAACCGCCTGGTCACCCACGGTGGATGCCGGGAAGGTGAAGGAAACTCGGAGTCCTCCGACGAAGTCGTTCGTTCCCTAACGGGTCCGAGCCTCCTGGAAGGGGAGGGGAAGGCGAGCAAAGCAGCGCCTACACAAACAGCAGCGGACAAAGAGGGATGGGTTGTGGCTGAAGGGTCTGCCGTTGAAAAGGAAAAGGCAGATGTCAGCCGGCTCGGAGTAGCCAGCCGTTCCTCTGAGGACTCCAAGGCCCAGGAACCTTTGCGCTCCTCAGCTGAACACGTGCCAGGGAGGGACGTGCTCATTGGTTCCCGGCACAAAACGCGGAAGCGCAAGTACCGACGGCCGTAAACACTAATTGTATGGATTTATGGGGTCTCGAGAAATACCTCGAGCCCCTACACCGTTTCCTGCAGGAATTCAAAGAACTGAAGGAACGTGTGGAGGAATTGGGAGCGACAGCAGCAGCATCATTAAAGGCTCTGATGGACTTCATGCAGCGGCTGGGCCGGGAAGCTCCAGAGGTGATCGATGCGGGAGTGCAGGTGAGTCTGTCCCGTGTCGTAGAATATAAGGGGACACAGTGCGATCTGGCACCGCAGAGGATAAGTAGCAGTTGTCAAAGCACCGTGTGCCCGACAAGAGAGTGTGGCACGATGACCGAATGGTTGGGGAACGGAGCAAACAGCCTGGGGCATGCGTGTGACGTGGCTTTCTGGAGCAGTACAGATCTCCTGGTCCCGACCGGTCTTAAGCACGGGGTAGCGCCGGTGACAGGAGCGCCAGGGGAAGCGCCGATCGTGCCGGTGCAGCTGAATAGTGCTGTTCATCGGAGCGATGCGGTGCTAATGACGCCGCCTCCGGGTAAGCGGAAGGTAACGGGTGTGCAGACAGCAAAGAGGCTCTCCTCTTTCCAAAGGGAGCCTCAGGCTGAGCACAGGCCCCAGATCAAGCGGGACATCCCCAAAAGAAAAGGTAGGTCTCCCGACATAATGGAGAGAAGGCTTGAGGGCAGCCAAGCGGCCGTAACGCCCTCCTTGGCAGATAAAGGGGCGGAGACGACACTAACGGAGTTCCCAAGGTGTTTTTGGTCTCGCAGAGGGAAGCGACCAGGAGGACTTCGCCGGTGCTACAACTGCCGGCGGCCGGGCAACGAGGGCTGCCATTGTCCCCGAGGAGAGAGGAGGTACACCGTTCCCCCAAGGTTCGCTCGAGGACAGGGACAACGCAGCCAAGGTCTGGCTGACGCGTTCTTCTGTGTACATATATATACACACACACATATACTATGTGGTGCCAAACAAGCAAATAAATTGATTTTGTGAATATATGAAGTCGGTGTCAGAATATATAAAGTCAAAACTTGAATATATAAAGTCATTCCCGAATATATAAAGTCAAAACTTGAATATATAAAGTCAGCGTTGGTATACATAAAGTCATTCCTGATTATATAAAGTCAACATCGGAGTATATAAACTCACTCCTGAATATATAAAGTGAAAGTCAAAATCCATTGATTGAAACGACTCTGAACTGAACTAAGTTAACAAAAATGTAGTCAGAAAAATAAATTAAAAAAAACACTGTTCGGTTAATGTTTTGAAAATGATGCATGTGCCCTGCCCAGGATTGGTTCCTGCCTTGCACCCAGTGTTGGCTAGGATTGTCTCCAGCAGACCCCCGTGACCCTGTGGTGAGATTCAACGTGTTGGGAAACGGATGGATATTCCAGCTCTAACTTTGTATATTCCGACGCTGACTTATATATTGAAGTTTTGACTTTATATATTGCACCGCTTACTTTATAGCCTGTATTTCGACGCTGACTTTATGTATTCAAGATTTGGCTTTATATATTCCGACGCTGACTTTATATATTCAAGTTTTGACTTTATATATTTAGAAACAAGTATTGACTTTATATATACCGACGCTGACTTTATATATTCAAGTTTTGACTTTATTTATTCCGACAGTGACTTTATATAATCAAGTTTTGACTTTATATATTCGCAAATGACTTTATATATACATGTTTTGACTTTATATAGTTAAATGTAGTCATCATTGCATAACTTTTTCTTTACCATAGAACAAAGATATTTCTGGCGACTAAATAGAAGCTACTTATGTCCAAATTCGAGCTATTGAACTGTCGCCTGCCTGCCTGAATAAATCACCCTCGCTCGCTCTTACTTTTTACTGTTCATTTAATCATGGCTAGTGGCGGAAAAATTATAAAATGGAAGGAGGATTACACCGACTATGGCTTTACCAAAACAATTATTGATGGCGAATCGATTATTCATAAAGCTTCAATTGGTGATCTGTTTTTCTGTGTTAACCTCATATTTTTTCATACTTCTTCTCAAACCAAGGGGGTGCGAGGCTAAAATGATTCGGGAAGCGCTGATCAATGTAATTGGTGTACCAGGAAATCATGCATTGACAGAAGTTCCCCTTTGCTTGTGATTAAATGCGTGATTTTTAACGCGTTATGGAGCACATGCATCAAAGCTTCTCAGCTGTGCTTGTGCTAAGAAAAGGAAACATTTGAAAAATAACACGATTGTCAATGTAATCTTTTGTAAGTAGTGCCTGGAGGATTCATTGTGGAGAAACTCTAGACACAGCGTGTGTATTAACTTGTGGATTTTTCTGTTAGTATTTGGTGGCAGCGTCACAAAGTCGTAACACTGCGTTAGCTGCAGAGCGCAGCTCAGAGCAAAATGAGATGAGTGGGAGGGGAGATGATGACGTGACTACCCCACCCGCCTTAACTGTCAATCCCCCACAAACACAGTCTTTCGGAATTTGCATAAGCACAGCCCCTCACCTGCAATTTTACCTTAGTTACAAAGTGATCAAAACTCTTGTTTATATCCTGCGTCCTCTCATTAAACTTGTATCCCGCATTACCCGTGGGCATGACAAACGCCAGTGGCAGCCTGTCTATGAACTTAATTTAATTTAAACTTTAGGTTTACACCATGCTTTGTTTCCAAAGTAGCAGCACTCATGAATATGGTTGTATATGTCACTCGCTCGCTTCTTATTGTTTCGCTGCCTTCTGAATCATATAATGCATGTTTTCTTCAGCGCTTTTTGGAGCTATTCCTGGTTTTCTACGTACTGCGTTGACAGTCAGTTCACGTGATTAGGTGGGAGGCGTGATGATGTCACACGAAACTCCGCCCCCACGGCTTTCGAGCTCAACCCCATTACAGTATTTGTAGAAAAATAGCTTCCAGTTATGACCATTACGCGTAGAATTTCGAAATGAAACCTGCCCAACTTTTGTAAGTAAGCTGTTAGGAATGAGCCTGTCAAATTTCAGCCTTCTACCTACGATGTGGCATCCTTTCGTTCCTAACACATTACCCAGTCTATATCAGTATAGATATCCAGGAGGATTTCTTTTTCCCATTGAGATCTGATGTGTTTTCAAAGTATTCCTTTAATTTTTTTGAGCAGTTTACATACATATATATATATAGCAAAATACCCGCGCTTCGCAGTGGAGAAGTAGTGTTTTAAAGAAGTAATAAAAAAGAAAAGGAAACATTTTATTAATAACGTAACATGATTGACAATGTCATTACAACAATTCTGCAAAAATGAGTGGGCCAAAATTCCTCCAGAGCACTGTAAAAGACTCATTGCAAGTTATCGCAAACGCTTGATTGCAGTTATTGCTGCTAAGGGTGCTTCAGGGGGCAATTACTTTTTCACACAGGGCCATGTAGGTTTGGATTTTTTTTCTCCCTAAATTATAAAAACCATCATTTTAAAAACTGCATTTTGTGTTTACTTATGTTATATTTGACTAATGGTTAAGTGTGTTTGATGATCAGAAACATTTTGTGTGACCAACATGCAAAAGAATAAGAAATCAGGAAGGGGGCAAATAGTTTTTCACACCACTGTATATACACATTCACAAATATATACATATATATATATATACATGCATGCATATATATATATATATATATACTAGCAGAATACCCGCGCTTCGCAGCGGAGAAATAGTGTGTTAAAGAAGGTACGAAAAAGAAAAGGAAAAATTTTTAAAATAACGTACCATGATTGTTAATGTAATTGTTTTGTCATTGATATGAGTGTTGTTCTCATATCTATCTATATATATATATCTCTATCTATCTATATATATATCTATCTATCTATATATATATATATATATATATATATATATATATATATATATATATATATATATATATATATATATATATATATACCAGCTTGGCAGCGGAGAAGTAGTGTGTTAAAAAAGTTATGAAAAAGAAAAGTAAACATTTTAAAAATAATGTAACATGATTGTCAAAGTAATTGTTTTGTGTATTTGGCGGCAGCGTCACAAAGTTTTTTTCGTCTACCTGCATCAGAAGATGTACCACAACGTCTGACACGCCTCCTTTTTACTGTTTTCTCACAGCTTGGATTGCTGCTGTCATACATACATACATACATACATACAAATTGTATGTATGTATGTATGTATGTATGTATGTACGTACGTACGTGTGTGTGTGTATGTATGTATGTATGTATGTATGTATATATATATAGATATATATATATATATATATATATATATATATATATATATATAGATATATATATAGATATATACACATACATATACTTGTGTGTATAGCTTTTATATATGTGTGTGTATAGCTTTGGTCACTGAGTGCAAGGGAGAAATAATAAAATATAGTCTATAAGTTATTAAACAGTAAAACATTAACGTTTAAGAAGTACAGGTACATTGAGCACTACTGGAGTGGTTGCGGGTAAACTACATTTTAAAGACTGTGTAACACAACAGGTAAGTAAGTAACAGCAGCTAAAATATATATGGATCATCTCGGTAGTAGATCCCTTTTGAAAGGCGCCTGACGGCTGTGGTATAGAAATTAAATTTTCTATGTGAGCGTTCAAATTTGTGCCTCTGGTAATGTGCCTTACCGGCATTTAAAGAAAATTAGTTTTGTGTCCTCTGCAGTGTTAAGCGAGAAAGGCTTTGGTTTGGGATAAAAGGAAAAAAGGTGTAAAGAAAGGAAAGTTGCCTTTTTCTTTTATATAGTATAGAGATGTGTTCGCTGGCGTTATGATCGCCTTTTGGGGACAGTCAGCGGTGGGTCTTGTGTAGACTGGTGAGACGTCCTCGCCATTAATCGGCTGTGATGGCACTGTCAGTCCTGCACTCGTATGCGTGTCTTCATAATCCGGGGGTGAGAACCTCATAATCGTATATGCGTGCAAAAGAAAGTGTGAATCGCCTTAATATTATTTTGCCATGGTGTAGAAAAGGGGTCAGTGTTTGCACTTGTCTGGGCTATAGCGCAGGGGGAGGATGAAAAAAATTAAAAGTGCTCACTTTGACTTAAGGCAGAAGCGCAGTCAGCGTCTCAAAGGCCGGCACAGCTATGCATATATATATATATGTATACATATATATATATATGTATGTATCAAAATACCCGCCCCTCGCAGCGGAGAAGTAGTGTGTTCAAGAAGTAATGAAAAAGAAAAGGAAACATTTTAATAATAGCGTAACATGATTGACATTGTCATGAGTGTTGCTGTCATATATATGCCTGCCTAAATAAGTCACCCTCGCTTTGCTCTTACTTTATTTACCGTTCATTTAATCATGGCTAATGGCGGAAAAATTATAAAATGGAAGGAGGATGGCTTTACCAAAACAATTATTGATGGCGAATCGATTATTCATAAAGCTTGAATTGGTGATCTGTTTTTCTGTGTTAACCTCATATTTTTTCATACTTCTTCTCAAACTAAGGTGATGCGAGGGTAAAATGAATCGGGATGCGCTGATCAGTGTAATCGGTGTACCAGGAAATCATGCATTGACAAAAGCTCCCCTTTGCTTGTAATGCAAAGTGTGATTAAATGCATTATTTTGAAGTTATGGAGCACATGCATCGAAGCTTCTCAGCTGTGCTTGTGCTAAGAAAAGGAAAGATTTTAAAAATAA
>NC_053155.1:165858987-165904457 GCF_016835505.1 Polypterus senegalus
TAGGCGGGCATAGGCCGTGGTAAAAGCAGCAATCACCACATTGACAAGGCCGGGTACAACGTACCTGTCATCTGCATACCTCCACTGCACTTGTGCGATTTCGTCGCTGACAAAACCAAAATAGGACATCCTGTACATGTCTGACAACAGGTAATCGAAGAACTCTTGGCTGTGTTTAACAAATGTCGTGGTCGGTTGATTAGGTTTCTGACCGAATTTTCCCCAAAGAGAATTCAGAAATAACTTGGAAATTTGTCTCTTAGCGGGGTTGGAGGTGATGTTTTTACTCTCCAATAAGAAGCCTTCTTTTATGAAATAGTCCTCAACATAGCGCCAGCGAGAGGCCCCGTCCTGGACCCGGAGGCTTCCTGTTTGCCTTTCAGATGAATTTTGATGTAATCAGAAAATAAATCGGATGTGCTCTGTTCGTAGTGCCATATCTCGTGTATTTTTAAAACTCTATACCCTTTATCTAAGGCTTTTAGTATTTCGACGCTGCACCAGGTTCCTGTTAAAGACCTTTCTCGATCATTGTGACGGCAAAGGCTGGTAGTTGTTTGGGTTTCTGCACACGTATGACACAGAGTGAACATCAATTTACCGCAAATTCTTAAAGGGAGGACCGGAAAATACAGATTACGAGGGGCTAGCACGGTGATTTTAACAAGCCCGAAGTAATCTTTAAGATCCCCAAAGTCCTCAAAAATAAAGGTTGGATGGCCGATCAGGTAGGTTTTTGTTTTGTTAACGTAAGGGTACAGACTTGTAAAATCGTAATAATGCATTTGCTCGGTGCCTTGATCCTTATGATATAATTTGATAGCGTTGGTGCACCCTCCATACAGGGCATCACGGGGGTTGATAGGTTCAGGACACTCAAAGCGTCTTAAGAAATCCTGAAGCTCCGAATCCTCTTTTTTCATTCTTTCCCATTGATGTTCCCAGAGAACTCTAATCGTCAGATTAAATTTTTCACGCAATTCCTTCACCTTGTCGTCAAACGTCTTAAACAATTCGGCAAAATTCGTCCCTGTGAGAGGATGTTTAGCTCGCGCGTTGTAGCATTTGGGGCAGCCTTGATAAAAGCATCCGGCAAACTCAAAGGCCGTCGGGACGCCCAGAACTTCAGCGTAACCGTCTAGATAAAAGGACCCCATCTTTACTTCACCGTGATTCAGGGCGTGTCGAATGTTTATATTTTCCTTCTCGGAAAGAAACATCAGCCATTGAATAGAAGCATTAGAATAAGCTTTGTGAGTGCTTTTGTAATGATCGCTCGGAATGATTCCAATCGTGTTATCAGGCATTCAATTTTGTCTGTACATGGACAGGCAGAGAGAAGCTAGGGTCATACACTGAAAAGGATCGATATTACCGATCCTGAACACTTCCTCTCTAAATTTCATGCACACCATTCTCAAAATAACCACGTCGTTTCTACAGTAGAAAGCCATTTCTCGTCTAAAGTTGAAGGTACCGCTTTTAATCGATTCGTACCAAGACAGAAATTCCTCTCTTTCCCGACTCATCATGTATTGAATGCCGTAATATGTAGGCTCGGGGTACGGTCCGATGTAATTTTGATTTTCAACGGTGTTAAAGAAATAGGGAAAGTATCCTTTTTGAGCCTGGAATCCCAGGGCCTTGGGCATCCCGCTCAATTTCATGGGTAAGAAGCTCAACGAGTCAATAAATCTCAATTCATAATCTTCTTCTATAAAACAAAGTAGTTTACAACCCTGAGCTGTAACTGTCGGAGTTTGCCCACTCTTAACGAGATTTTTCAGTAGGAAATAGCTGTCATACCCCTTAGAATTATGAGCTATGAACGTGTACTCTTGGTATTTCGGACATCGATATCTGTGGAAGAACTCTGCGACACAGTCCTCCCCGGCCCAATTCCACGATTGACCGTTCCAATGCATGCAGTGGATCTAATTGGGGACGTGGATGCCGTCATCTTGACAGCACTCAAAATCATAGAACACGTACTTTTCCTGGAGCGGTCTTAGTGGTAAACTTTGAATAAAACACTGATGATTTTCATCCGATTTTTTCAGGACCATTCTACAAACGCAAAAGTGTTTGGTTCGACACTTGTGAGGTTTTGAATTGTCTTTCGAGGTGTATCTCAGTTTGCAGAGGGGGCAGACTTTATGGACGTCGCAGATACTTTCAGACCTGCGCGTCTTTTCATTCCATTTGGGCGTTTTATGGATTTCGAGTAAAGCATTGATCGACAGAAACGTTGGCAGTCGGAACATCGGAAAGCCTCTCTGTCAACCCAGCGACAGTCTGTAGATAAACAGACGTCACAGTGCTGCTCACAACGATGTTGTGAAGGGTTAGAATACCCCGTGTAGCAAAATTCACAGTTGTAGGAAAAACCCAGAAAGCCTTTTAGATTCAAAATACCGTAATAATGCTCGTGATGCAAAAACAGGAAAGCCGTCGTTGTATTTCTGGCCCCTGACGCTTCAAATTTTAATAGTGTGCTAGTTCGGATCCCGGTACCAGACAATAATTTTAATTCCCATTAAACTCTCAAACTTTTTAATATCTGAAAACGTTACTTTCTGATCAACTTTGTTGATAATCCGACCCTGACGTGTAATCGACGAGCCTCTTGTTCACACAATTTCTGATTGTTTCTGAATCTAGCATTTAATACAGCCAGCAAACATCTGGCAAAACAACACTGATCATCTGCGTTGAAGGAGATCCATAGGTGTTTCCGTTTCTTTTGAACGATTACATTGTTGAAAAGGGCACGGGCTTTACGCCTAGATCCCCCAGATGGAACCCTCACTACTTGAACGATTAGCGTCAGACTGGAATCGGCTAAAATAGTAGCGTGACTCTGGAGAAGTAATTCAATTTGATTAAAAAAATCCTCCACAGAAAGCATACCCGCGGGGGTTAGGGAAAAAACACTGGGATTGAATGATTCAGCCTGTAATTCTAACTGCACTAGATCCCTAGGATCCAAACTGCTCGTAAAACTGTCTAATATTTGTTGAACGGTCTCGTGTATATGATTAAAAACCTGGGCGAATGAATCGAGTGTGTAGGCCTCAGAAAAATTGAAACGGTGTCTAATCTCGATATTGTTAAATTTTGGACGCTCCGTTATAGAAGTGGACGGATGCGGGTCTGGAAAGGAAGGATTGTCCGTGTGCGAAGTAGAGGGCTGCGGGGAGTTTACTGACGGGTGTGGAAAGGAAGGATTGTTCGTATGCGAGGTAAAGGGCTGTGGAGAGCCGAGACTCGAGATTACCCTGGACGGCTTAGTCACTCCAGAGCCTGTCTGAGGATTTGAAGAATCCGACCCTGTTAAAGCGTCAACAGGTGTGTGCTGATGCGAGGTAGATGGCTGTGGAGAGTCTGCTTTGGAAGTATCCGACCCTGTTAAATCATCAGCAGGCGAGTGCTGCTGCAAGGTTGAGAGGTGTGGAGAGTCTGCTTTGGAAGTATCCAACCCTGTTGACAGGGTGATGTCAAAGCGAGAAACTACTTGCCCCAGAGGTACCTGAAGTAGAAGGTTGTGGGCTTTTTACATTCGGATCTAGGGTCTTAGGTTGTTGGGCCGGACCTGAAGACGTTCCAGCCTCAGAAGAGGTATTCTTTAAAAGCTCCAGCAGAGCGTTAACTACAGGATGTGGTGACTGAACAATCTGTGGAGATTGCGGAGGGGTGGGAATTTTAGGGGGCTTTATGGAATATTTTAAGTTAGCAGACATCTCTTTTAATAGTCTCAGGTTTTCACTGGACGGTCTTTTCCTACCTTTACGCCCTTCAGGATGTTCACATTCACTGCCACTACCATCACTACTGTCACTGCTTCCGCTAGAACTGTTTTCAGGCATGACCTAAATTTAATCAAAGGCTACAATTATGAACACAGAATATAATGTTTTGCAAAAAATATTATTTTCATAAAAAATAATATAAAGTGGCTCCTTTATTTTCGGGTTAGATGGATGTAAAAGGCATTCATATGCATCAAGTCTAAACACATTTCAGGTGTGGAGTTGTACACAGGAGCCTCCAAATCTACAAAGTCCACCAGTAATTGGCGAAGTCGTGCTGTCGACCGCTCCAGTCTTTGTCGATCTCTCTGTTGGTGTTCAGAACGGAGGGAATAACGGTTTATAGGCCAATATCCGTGTTCAGAGTGAAGCGACGCGGACAAAGGCGAACACCTGTTAGAAAAAGAGGGCGCTGGAGAATACTGCACACCGCTCCCAGGGGGCGCCGGAGAATACTGGACACCGATCTCGGAGAGAGGAGGGGTTTGTAGATTTTGCCAGTTACAATACAGGTTTTGATTTTCTGAACCGTCCAGCACTTGCGTTAAAATACCCGGGGGACTGTGGTCTGTAAATACAACGTATGAATTTTTTTTTTAGTACAAGGCATCATTTCACATTTGTATGCCGTCGATAAACTGAAATGACACTTACTGCAATTGTTCAACCCTGAGGAAGACCTTTGAGAAACTTATTCACTGTGTAAAGGACTAGCTTCTACAAACAAAAACAAAAAGTCCTAAGCTTCCAAGGTTTGCCTCGGTTCATTAAAAACCACGCGTGCTCTCTCTTTAAATCAATCCATCCACATATGCAACCACAGCTCATGCGTTATCACCCTGCAGACTCTATTCCGCTAGATGCTTGTCCATATAAAAAATTCTATTTTACGTTAGCTAAACAGAATCTCGAACTAAATAGGTTATTTTGTAACTACCTGAAACCTCAATCCCTACACCAAGATAAAAACTTTATCAAAACAGACACCCTAGTTCTTAACCCATTTACACATGAACAATACACTGGAGACGTTTACAAGTCGCCCGGACTTTGGACACAAGCGCGTGCCCTAGATCGCGCACACACGCACAATGCGCGTGCCCAAATGCACGCACGAGTGCTCTGAAGTTCCTAGACAAGAACCTTGCAGACCTAAAGCATTTTTAAAAAAAGGGTCTTACCTGAATCCGTATAATAAATTGGAGACTCTATGGGGATATAACCCTCTAAAAATATATAAAAAAAAAGGATTCAAACCTCCATTTTAAAAACATGCTCGTTTAACGCTTATAAGAATCATGAAAGGGACTTACCTTGATTCAGAGACAGCCCGGTTTCTGCAGGGATTCCTGTATGAACGATAATTATTTTTCATTTAGTTCTAGTCGTTAAAAGTAGAAATCATGAAGAAGTTCGTCGAAACACACCGTCGTGGCTGAAATTCATCTTGTCGTTCTCAGGGCGATCGGAGATATGAGTTTGGTTATGGAAGCCTCTCTTTTTATTGAGAAAAGAGCCGTATTTTGGAAGTGCTTTATGTTAATGTTTACCAATCATTTGAACCGGAATATATTTAAATGGTGATGAAAAAAGGTTTTAGAACAATTTTAAAGCATCTCTCTTTATAAAGCAGTATTTTGGAAGTGCTTTATGTTTGCCAATCATCTGAACCGGGCACAAGCCATGCTCGTTGCACCGCGTCTTTTGAATGTCTCCTAAAAACATCCTTTGTTTTACAAGCTGCATTCCACAAAGTAAGGTAATTTTTGTTGCCTAGGTGCTCTGAATCGCGCCCCATCCTTTCCCCCTAACAGGTCACACAAACACCTGCCATCTCTGAGCTGTGAAGCGCATTTCTGTATCCCCGGAGGTCCAATCTGTTTAAGGCTATGGCTTTATGATTCAAGGGACAAAGGCCAGCGTGATTTTGATTCCCGCTTCTGGTAAATATTTGTGCTCCGTTCACTCTGGGATTATCTGAATACAATTCTAACTTTTAGAAAACTATTCGCCATGCTTTCATGATCTGTTTCCTTAGGGGCAGCTGATTATTTAAAATGGGAGATGATGGATGGAACAGGGCTTTTTTAAAAACATATACAAAATATACATCCGAGGCTAGCGTCTCAAATGTTCTTTAAAAGGTCCCTGTTGCCTATTATTTAACTGTGCGGGTGATTTTTAAAGCCTTTAACTTTAAAAGTTACACACGTAACTTGTTCTCCCGGAATGATTAGCTGCGTGAACGTGCGAGCTTGATGCGCGCTCCCGTTCTGGGTTAAAGTGGGGGGTTGACAAGCATGCGCTCGCAGAACACAGCAGGGGGGTGTTTCTGTCAGCAGAGCTCTGGCCTCATACAGTTTGCAGCTATAGACGCGTGCCTGTGCGCAGGGCCGTGCGGGGGGCTGTCCGGCTCTCTCTGTCTACACAGAGCCTGTCATTATTAAGAAAGAGCAGGGGCTGCTAAAAAGCCAGTCTGCTTGATTTCTGTGAGGTGGGATGCTTGAATCACCACTAAGGCTGTTTTTTTTTACTGCAGAATCTGTCTGTGAGATGGAAAAAAAGCAGCTTGACTTAGTTTGAAGTAAAGATGAGATGTTTTAATTGCGGGTTCATCTTAAAATCGTAGATAGAACAAAATGCTTCGCTTTTTATACCGGCCTTTCAGAACTGGCAGGGACGTGTGGGGGACTGGGAAGTGTAGACACAGAGCCGGCAAATCGTCTTTCGACCTTGACTGCATGTACGCTTGGAGCTTCGACCTAGTGGCATCTCGGGGTACACGCAGAGGCTGCCTCAGCTCTCAGCTCTCAGCTCTCACGCGTCAACTGTGTAGAGTGAGTGAAGGGACAGCTTGTCAATGCAGAGAATGTCTGGGGGCTTGACTTAGATAAAATAAAAAAAACGGTTTACAAGTGCTGAACTAAGGTTTAGATCTTTAAAGTCGCAGATTATTTTAAATAATAGATACAGGAGTTCTTACCCAAACTGTAGAGGCAGGCAGCTCTGCCCCTTGAAATGCTTGTGTGTCTTCGAGAGAAGTGGGGCACCAACAGGTCTGTAAATGGCCTGGATTTGTCAGGACATGCCCTGGGCATGCCCGTTCATGGAGGGGGGCTGCTCTTGACTGTTTGTTTAATTAAGCGGGTGGCTGTGGGTTGAGTTCAAACAGGGGTCAGACATCCATCAAATTTCCCTTGACAGAAAGTAGAGCCAATCAGGTGCCGGGGGCGGGTTCAAGGGGGGGACAGACATCAATCAAAAGACCCTTGACAAAAAGTAGAGCCAATCAGGTGCCGGGGGGCGGGTTCAAGGGGGGACAGACATCCATCAAAAGGCCCTTAACAGTTTCCTGAACCGATCAGGTGCCAGAAGGCGGGGGCTAGGTCATGTGGGGGGGGAGACGTGACGTCAGCAGGGGTGGGACTTCCGGTGTTGCATCAGCATGATGGGACTTCCGGTCTTTTGTCATAGGGGCGGGGCTTAATGGTCATAAATCATTGTGACATAAGATGCATGCATATAACTACTGTTAGGTCCATAAATATTTGGACAGAGACAATTTTTTTCTAATTTTGATTCTGTACATTACCACAATGAATTTTAAATGAAACAACTCAGATGCAGTTGAAGTGCAGACTTTCAGCTTTAATTCAGTGGGTTGAACAAAAAGATTGCATAAAAATGTGAGGCAACTAAAGCATTTTGTAGCATTGCCACATAAAAAAAAGTATATATTTTTCTTATTTTCTCTATTTAAAATCCCATTGTCAAAAAAATATATATAAATATACAGAAGATAAGATAAGTGGGTTAAATAGAGAAGACCTTTTGGGAGGTACAGGGCTGTTATTTACAATTTCCGGGAGTGCCATGGAAACAGATGCACTATTTAAATAGAGGCGGGAAAAGGCAGGAGGAAAAGAAAGAAAAGACAGCCCGAGTTTTATGGTGAAGGAGGAAAGGACATGACCATTCTAAGTCCAGGACAAAGATTTGTTTTCGGGGAGCACCACAAGTCAACTGCAGTCTGGGGTGGCCACCTCGAAGTTTCCGGATATACTGAGGATACCAGGAAAAGGATCGAAAACAGTGTGAGCGGTAAATCTTTTTATTCTGGGATTGGCATGCCTGATGAATTGGACTATGGAGAAATAGTAAAACAAGAAAAACACTAAATCAAAAGGACGGAGGGGAAAGTCTTGGAAATATAATTTCATGCTTTGTGTTCATAGTATATATTGGAAGTGGGGGTGTTTTAAAAGTGTATTAATTATAGTTTTTTGTTTTTGCATTTTTTTTCTCTGTGTGGGTTTGTTAATATCGTTTTTATTATTAAAATTCACCTTTCGGCGCTGTGGGAAGGGGTTAAAGGCAGTTTGTGGATGTCCTGCAATCTTCAGTTAAACTTAGTAAAGTGTAGCAGAAAAAAATCGTTACATTTTTTAATACAATCCCTTCATTTCAGGGCCTCAAAAGTAATTGGACAATTGACTCAAAGGCTATTTCATGGGCAGGTGTGGGCAAGTCCGTCGTTATGTCATTATCAATTAAACAGATGAAAGGCCTGGAGTTGATTTGAGGTGTGGTGCTTGCATGTGAAAGATTTTGCTGTGAACAGACAACATGCTGTCAAAGGAGCTCTCCATGCAGGTGAAAGAAGCATCCTTAAGCTGCGAAAAAAAAACCCATCCGAGAAATTGCTACAATATTATGAGTGGCAAAATCTACAGTTTGTTACATCCTGAGAAAGAAAGCAAGCACTGGTGAACTCAGCAATGCAAAAAGACCTGGACGTCCACGGAAGACAACAGTGGTGGATGATCGCAGAATCATTTCCATGGTGAAGAGAAACCCCTTCACAACAGCCAACCAAGTGAACAACACTCTCCAGGGGGCAGGCCTATCGATATCCAAGTCTACCATAAAGAGAAGACTGCATGAAAGTAAATACAGAGGGTGCACTGCAAGGTGCAAGCC
The DNA here is from genome assembly GCF_016835505.1 of Polypterus senegalus. Classification (NCBI taxonomy): domain Eukaryota; kingdom Metazoa; phylum Chordata; class Cladistia; order Polypteriformes; family Polypteridae; genus Polypterus; species Polypterus senegalus. The sequence continues at coordinate 165,867,777 of NC_053155.1, forward strand.
ATTAGTAAGAATCAAGAATAGAAAGGCTAGATTTGACTTTGCTAAAGAACATCTAAAAAAGCCAGCACAGTTCTGGAAAAACATTCTTTGGACAGATGAAACCAAGATCAGCCTCTACCAAAATGATGGCAAGAAAAAAGTATGGAGAAGGCTTGGAACAGCTCATTATCCAAAGCATACCACATCATCTGTAAAACATGGTGGAGGCAGTGTGATGGCTTGGGCGTGCATGGCTGCCAGTGGCACTGGGACACTAGTGTTTATTGATGATGTGAAACAGGACAGAAGCAGCCGAATTAATTGTGAGGTGTTCAGAGACATACTGACAATGACCCAAAACATACAGCCAAAGCAACCCAGGAGTTTATTAAAGCAAAGAAGTGGAAAAATTTTGAATGGCCAAGTCAGTCACCTGATCTTAACCCAATTGAGCATGCATTTCACTTGTTGAATACTAAACTTCGGACAGAGAGGCCCACAAACAAACAGCAACTGAAAGCTGCTGCAGTAAAGGCCTACATCAGTTTAAATAGATTGGTTTAGATAGTATATACATCTGTTCAGATACATATGTTCAGATATATATATTGGTTCAGAGAGATCCATTCAGATATACAGTAGGGTCTCACTTATCCGACATAAATGGGCCGGCAGAACGTCGGATAAACGAAAATGTTGGACAATGGGAGGTGTTAAGAAAAAGCCTATTAAACATCGAACTATGTTATAATTTTATACATTACGAACCTAATAATCATATTTTACAACAAAACAGAAAAAATTAACTAAAAAAATGAACTTACAGTTACAGAATTGTCTGAAGTTAAATACAGTATGTACTGTACTTAAGTTCAGTCCTGTAATGATTTAAAGAAATTTTGGATCATAGCCTGCTTTCCTAACGAGTGCCACTTCTATGCTGCCAAGTCTCGCTATCTTTGCAGCATCATTATGTTGATTCCTGTAGCAGCTTCTTGTTGCTCAATGTATTTAATTGCAGTTTCTAGAGCCTTAACTTCGTCACTCATATAGTCCACATCTGTATGAGCGTATACTGTTTACTACAGCATTGTGACTGCGTGTGTGTGTGTGTTTGTGCTGTGACATGCGAGTCTCTGTCTTGCACCGGAAAACTCGAAGCTGAGTCTCGGTACTTTAGCAACACCAGCTTTATTCAGCTTGAAACAGTAACAGCGCAGTTATTTATTGTAGTGGGATCTGCCAGTCTCCTATACACAAACACAGCAGTCAGGCAGAGTCGTGGCCAAGTAATACTGTGCCCTGCGCATTTATAATGTTCCTTGCTCCTTGTATCACCAATCGACAGCAGGCGCTTATAGCATGTCTGCGATGTTTTCGGATTCGCTTAAACGGCGAACTGCTACAGCGCTGGGAGACTGTGATTGGTTTGGGACGCTCTTCCGTGTGTTGCCCCGTTGGGTGGAATCCCACAAGAGTTTAGAAACTCACTCACACCAGCCATAATTCTTTTCAAAGGTAAAGTGCAGGATAATTTGTTTTATGTATTTTTACTTTATATTTTGTTTTAATCATTTTCTATAAATAGCTTTGGGTTGTGGAACGAATCATCTGAGTTTCCATTATTTCTTATGGGGAAATTCGCATTGATATACTGTACGAGTGCTTTGGACTGCAAGCACGTTTCCGGAACGAATTATGCTCGCAAACTGAGGTTCAACTGTAAATAGCTGAGACAAAAAATAGACTACGCGAAGGTAGGATAAGCGAAACGCAACTGTATACATCGTTTGGGATTTACAGGCAGGCAAAACGTGGCCACCCAAGTTTAGCATCTCCCTTTCGCTTCATCATTGCTTCAACACTGTTGTATAAAATGTGCACAATAATTACAAGTAGCATATGCCTGTCTGTCGCGTTTTGTTTCGTAAGCCCTCTTGGTTGGGGGTCCTTGATTTCAAAGCAATTTTTTTCCTTTCATTATTTAAAACACTCACACAGATACCCGCCTCCTCGTCCTGCTCAGTCCCATCCCAGCTCAGTGCACCCGCCTCACTCGCTCCTTCTTGTCCCTCCCATGACAGATTCTTCTCAAAAGCCAAGTTACCGGAAAGCATCGCAACCGCAGTACGTCCCATTTTTTCACCTCATGAGAAGCTGGTTTATCATTGACCTAAAGCCGTCAGGTGATATCTGTTGTTCTGTATTGTAAGCATTTCATTAAAGGGCGATCTGCTTCGGCAAAGGAACTTAGTCCCATTTGCTGAAAGGATGTTATGGAGGAAAACACTGGAGTTGCTCTTTTTCTTTTAAATGTTGATCAGAGATCAAAATGACCAGAGTATTCCCGCTTCACAAATAACTGATGTTTAACTGTTTTTATAGTAAAACTGACCAAACCACACACAAGCACGTACACGCTCACACACACACACTCAAACTCACAAATCGTGGGTCGCCGTACTACTGATTAAGCATATCTGTCAGAGACGATTATTTTTTTCACCCCATAAAACGTTAAGTTCATCAAAGACAGAAAACAGTGCGGTGATTTCTATTATTCCTTATTGGCAGCATTTCATTTAAAGATGATTCACGTCAAGAAGGTGAAAGTTTCTTATTTTGACAGGACAATCTTTTTTTTAGGCGTAAGCACTATAAATACATTCAGATTAGCCAGTTTACATATTCTCTTCTTGTATCAGCACGTGCATGTGCGAGTGCTTACACGTGAAAAAAAGAAGTCCTTTCAAAATAAGACTCTTTCTCCATATATACAGTGGTGTGAAAAACTATTTGCCCCCTTCCTGATTTCTTATTCTTTTGCATGTTTGTCACACAAAATGTTTCTGATTATCAAACACATTTAACCATTAGTCAAATATAACACAAGTAAACACAAAATGCAGTTTTTAAATGATGGTTTTTATTATTTAGGGAGAAAAAATCCAAACCTACATGGCCCTGTGTGAAAAGTAATTGCCCCTGAACCTAATAACTGGTTGGGCCACCCTTAGCAGCAATAACTGCAATCAAGCGTTTACGATAACTTGCAATGAGTCTTTCACAGCGCTCTGGAGGAATTTTGGCCCACTCATCTTTGCAGAATTGTTGTAATTCAGCTTTATTTGAGGGTTTTCTAGCATGAACCGCCTTTTTAAGGTCCTGCCATAGCACCTCAATTGGATTCAGGTCAGGACTTTGACTAGGCCACTCCAAAGTCTTCATTTTGTTTTTCTTCAGCCATTCAGAGGTGGATTTGCTGGTGTGTTTTGGGTCATTGTCCTGTTGCAGCACCCAAGATCGCTTCAGCTTGAGTTGACGAACAGATGACCGGACATTCTCTTTCTGGATTTTTTGGTAGACAGTAGAATTCATGGTTCCATCTGTCACAGCAAGCCTTCCAGGTCCTGAAGCAGCAAAGCAACCCCAGACCATCACACTACCACCACCATATTTTACTGTTCTTTTTCTGAAATGCTGTGTTCCTTTTACGCCAGATGTAACGGACATTTGCCTTCCAAAAAGTTCAAATTTTGTCTCATCAGTCCACAAGGTATTTTCCCAAAAGTCTTGGCAATCATTGAGATGTTTCTTAGCAAAATTGAGACGAGCCTAATGTTCTTTTGCTTGACAGTGGTTTTGCGTCTTGGAAATCTGCCATGCAGGCCGTTTTGCCCAGTCTCTTTCTTATGGTGGAGTCGTGAACACTGACCTTAATTGAGGCAAGTGAGGCCTGCAGTTCTTTAGACGTTGTCCTGGGGTCTTTTGTGACCTCTCGGATGAGTCGTCTCTGCGCTGTTGGGGTAATTTTGGTCGGCCGGCCACTCCTGGGAAGGTTCACCACTGTTCCATGTTTTTGCCATTTGTGGATAATGGCTCTCACTGTGGTTCGCTGGAGTCCCAAAGCTTTAGAAATGGCTTTATAACCTTTACCAGACTGATAGATCTCAATTACTTCTGTTCTCATTTGTTCCTGAATTTCTTTGGATCTTGGCATGATGTCTAGCTTTTGAGGTGCTTTTGGTCTACTTCTCTGTGTCAGGCAGCTCCTATTTAAGTGATTTCTTGATTGAAACAGGTGTGGAAGTAATCAGGCCTGGGGGTGGCTACGGAAATTGAACTCAGGTGTGATACACCACAGTTAGGTTATTTTTAACAAGGGGCAATTACTTTTTCACACAGGGCCATGTAGGTTTGGATTTTTTTTCTCCCTAAATAATAAAAACCATCATTTAAAAACTGCATTTTGTGTTTACTTGTTTAAATGTGTTTGATGATCAGAAACATTTTGTGTGACAAACATGCAAAAGAATAAGAAATCAGGAAGGGGGCAAATAGTTTTTCACACCACTGTGTGTGTGTGTGTATATATATATATATATATATATATATAGTAGCAGATAGAGGCGTGGTCCACCTCTAACACCCTCAGGTACCACTCTGAACACCAGGTGAAAGTATAATAATTATTATTTTTATTAATATACAGTGCATCAAGCACCCTCCACTCCACACTCATAAATCACCAATAAACTACAAAATACTCTTTCCTCCTCGCCCAGACACTTCGTCCTCCTACCTCCCAGCTCAGCTCACTGTCTGAGCCTTCCCACAATCCTTTTATACACCCTGACCCGGAGGTGTTCCTGTCCAATCAGTCCACAATTCCTTATTCCTTCCGGGTCAGGGCAAACAGTCCTTTTCTTCACCCCGGGAGCACGTCGTTTCTTCCCGTCACATGACTATGATGTACTCCCGGGTTGTAGGGCACATGCGAGCTTATGAGCCCCCCTACAGCGACACCTGGTGGCCCCCAAGGTATCCAGCGGGGCTGTGTAAAAACACTACAAAGTCCATGATGCCCTGCTGGAACTCGGGGCATGATCATGCTGTCGGGAGGGCTCCTCCTGGCGGCCTGGGGGGTGAGGGCCGGAGTAACATGCCAGCAATCCACCACAGTTTCCACCCCTTAGCGATGACAACTGGGGCGGAGCGTCGATACCCGTGAGGGACGTCCTCCTCCAGGAGGGCGTGTCATCCCGACCTTGGCTGCGTTGTCTAGACCCCCCAGCGAACCTTGGGGGAACGGTGTATCTTCTATACCACCGCTCGCCTGTCCTCCGGGGACAACCTCGCCACACGTGTCCTGGTTGCTGACAGTTGTAGCACCGTTGTTCTGTGTTGTTTCGGAGGCGGCGTCATTAGTACCGCATCGCTCCGGGTAACAGCACTGTTTAGCTGTACCGGGGAGATTGGCACTTCCCCCACCCCTCCGGTAACTAACGACAATGCCCTTATTACACCGGTCAGGGTCTGGAGTGGCGACTCGCTCCGGAAGGCCACGTCACACGCATGCCTCGGTTCGATCACTTCCTCCCCAGCCCAGTCAGTCATCATGCCACGCTCCACTGTCGGGTTCACAGCGCTTTGACATTCGCCGTTTATTAATAGCAGGGCCAGATCGCACTGTGTCCCCTTATGATATACGGCACAGATTTCACTCACCTGCACCGCCAAATCACTCAAGACCGGGGCTTTTCGGCCTAATCGCTGCAGGTATTCCAATAGTCCTCTCAGCGGCGCCTTGGCTGTAGCTCCCAGCTCCTCCACACGAGCCTTCAGTTCCTTCACTCCCTGGAAGAAAGCATACACGGGCTCGATGTATTTTTCGAGGTAAGTCCACAAAGTTAGTTATTTCGGCCGGGGGTAAGTTGGCTTCCGCATTCGTTTCACCTACTGGCTGGGAGCCAATGAGCACATCCGCACCTGGCACGTGCTCTGCTGGGTTTCGCGGAGGCTTCTGGGACATGGAGTCCGAAGAGGAACGGGTAGCCTGCAGCAGGGGACTGCGATCTGCCTCTTTTAATTTGTCAGCAGACCGTTCAATCACTTCCCGCTCCTCTTTATTCCTTTTACATTGTGGCGATGCTTAGCTCGCCGTCCCCTTCCCTTTCAGGAAGCTCGGATCCGTCGGGGAACTACTGACCTCACCGAAGGATCCTCTCTGACCGTCTTCCCGGCATCCTTTGCACGAGGTCACATGGTGGCTTTCGCCGTATGGGCTTCCCCTCTGCGGACTCCAGGACTTGCCCGGCTTCTTCTTGTCGCGGCCATCTTGCCTAGGTCTGAGGCGGGCGTGCTCTTTGTCCGCTTTGTGCAGACAGGCCTCTGCAAAACAAGAAGTAAAAGTCTCCGGCGATTCGAGTGCTCTCCCAGCACTTACCTCGGAACGTAGTTGATCCCGCTCCAACTCCCTGTAATAGTCTTCGGGAGTCACGATCCTACAACATTCCGGCTGTCGCCCCGCTCGGATTTGCTCGGCTCTAAACTGGGCCCGGTCTTCCTCACCGCCTGTCAGGCAAGCCCACAGCTTTTCCAGCCCATCTGGGACCGATGTCTTCTGGGTAGATCCCGTCTTCTTCCCAGATTTCTTCACCATTGCGGTCTGCTGTATTTTACGGCTCACAATTGCAGCGCTCTTTGACGCAGATAGGGTTTTCACCTCCGCGATTTCAAGAGGGACCTTAGGGTTCTCTGTAACTACAAATTTTGTTTTAAATGCAGATCCCCTGCCAACAGAGGGCCAGAGAATCCTGCCGGCTACGCCAGTGTAGCAGATAGAGGCGTGGTCCACCTCTAACACCCTCAGGTACCACTCTGAACACCAGATGAAAGTATAATAATTATTATTTTTATTAATATAAAGTGCACCAAGCACCCTCCCACTCCACACTCATAAATCTATACTAATAAAAGGCAAAGCCCTCACTCACTGACTCATCACTAATTCTCCAACTTCCAAGGCTGAAATTTGGCCGGCTCATTCCTTACAGCTTACTTACAAAAGTTGGGCAGGTTTCATTTCGAAATTCTACGCCTAATGGTCATAACTGGAAGGTATTTTTCTCCATTAACTGTAATGGAGTTGAGCTGGAATGACGTGGGGGGGGCGGAGTTTTGTGTGACATCATCACGCCTCCCACGTAATCCGTGAACTGACTGTCAGCGCGTGTGTAGAAAACCAGGAAGACCTCCAAAAAGCGCTTAAGAAAACATGCATTTTATAATTGAGAAGGCAGCGAAACAATAAGAAGTGAGCGAGTGACATATACTACCATATTCATGAGTGCTGCCAGCTCGGAAAGAAAGCAAGGTGTAAACCTAAACTTTAAATTAAGTTCATAGACAGGCTACCGCTGGCTTTTCACATGCCCACAGGTAATCACGGGATACAAGTTTAATGAGAGGGCGCGGGATATAAGCGAGTTTTGATCACTTTGTAACCAAGTTAAAATTGTAGGTGAAGGGGTGTGCTTATGCAAATTCCGAGAGACTGTGTTTGTGGGGGATTGACAGTTAAGGTGGGTGGGGGAGTCACGTCTTCATCTCCCCTCCCACCTCATTTTGCTCTGAGCTGAGCTCAGCTACGCCGTCTTCGAAGCAACCGTCAGACTGCCACCAAATACTCACAGAAAAATCCACAAGTTAATACACCGCGCTGTCTCTAGAGTTTCTACACACTGAATCCTCCAGGCACTACTTACAAAAGGTCACATTGACAATCGTGTTACGTTATTTTTAAAATCTTTCCTTTTCTTAGCACAAGCACAGCTGAGAAGCGATGCATGTGCTCCATAACGCGTTAAAAAATAATGCATTTAATCACACTTTGCATACGTGCATAGCAGTGCCGGCCTTTGAGACGCTGACTGCGCTTCTGCCTTAAGTCAAAGTGAGCACTTTTAATTTTTCATCCTCCCCTGCGCTATAGCCCAGACAAGTGCAAACCACGGGACCCCTTTTCTACACCACGGCAAAATAATATTAAGGCGATTCACACTTTCTTTTGCACGTATACGATTATCAGGTCCTCACCTCGAATTATGAAGACACGCACAGTGGAGGACTGACAGTGCCATCACAGCCGATTAATGGCGGGGCGTCTCACCAGTCTACACAAGACCCACCGCGACTGTCCCCAAAAGCGATCATAGCGTCAGCGAACACATCTCTCTATACTATATAAAAGAAAAAGGCAACTTTCCTTTCTTTACACCTTTTTTCCTTTTATCCCAAACCAAAGCCTTTCTCTCTTAACACTGCAGAGGACACAAAACCAATTTTCTTTAAATGCGGTAAGGCCGCGTTACCAGAGGCACAAATTTGAACGTTCACATAGAAAATGTAATTTCTATACAACAGCCGTCGTGTAGCACCTTTCAAAAGGGATCTACTACCGAGAGATGATCCATATACATTTTAGCTGCTGTTAGTTCTACTTACCTGTTGTGTTACACAGTCTTTAAAATGTAGTTTACCCGCAACCACTCCAGTAGTGCTCAATGTACCTGTACTTCTTAAAAGCGTTAATGTTTTACTGTTTAATAACTTATAGACTATATTTTATTATTTTTCCCTTGCACTCAGTGACCAAAGCTATACACACACATATAGACACATACAAACATACACACAAGTATATGTATGTGTGTATATATATATATATATATATATATATATATATACACACACACACACAGACATACATACACACATATATATAATTTGTGTGTGTGTGTATGTATGTATGTGTGTGTATATATGATGTAGATAGGTATTATATATATATATATGTGTATATGTAAATATGTAGATATGAAGATATGTATGTGTATATATATGTATATATATATATGTATGTGTGTGTGTGTATATATATATATATATATATATATATATATATATATATATATATATATGACAGCAGCAATCCAAGCTGTGAGAAAACAGTAAAAGGAGGCATGTCAGGCGTCGTGGTACATTTTCTGATGCAGCCACGAAAACAACTTTGTGACGCTGCCGCCAAATACACAAAACAATTACTTTGACAATCATGTTACATTATTTTTAAAATGTTTCCTTTTCTTTTCATAACTTCTTTAACACATGACATAGCTGCGAAGCCTTGGGTATTTTACTATATATATATATTTCAGCGACACTCATAACAGTGACAAAACAATTACATTGACAATCATGTTACGTTATTTTCAAAATGTTTCCTTTTCTTTCTCTTTCCTTCTTTAACACACTACTTCTCCGCTGCCAAGCGGATATATATATATATATATATATATATATATATATATATATATAGATAGATAGATAGATAAATATGAGAACAACACTCATATCAATGACAAAACAATTACATTAACAATCATGTTACGTTATTTTTAAAAATTTTCCTTTTCTTTTTCATACCTTCTTTAACACACTACTTCTCCGCTGCGAAGCGCGGGTATTCTGCTAGTATATGTATATACATGTAAACTCGTAATATATATGAAAAACTCAAATGAAAAACTGGGCCATCTTAAATTCCTTTGCACGTCTCCATTAGCATCTTTTGTTTTTTAAATGTGTTGATCAGCACAAGCAGCCTGCTATCCCATACCTGCACTGCTGCAGCTCAACTCGGGCAAAAAGTTCACCCAGCTCAAGTCTTGTTTATCTGGGTGTGAGGCGCCTGGACGTATATAGGGTAAATAATATATCGTTATTTGGAACACATTCATTTCATGTGTGTTTTGTATCTACAACGATCTACGAAAATGTAGGATGACAGGAAATGTGAGAAATGCAAGAAATGTTGAACACATACCTAAAACAAACTTTTTTCACTAACAACAAAATTTTGACATGAAGTGTAAAATGTGTGAAGACTGAAGTCCAAAAATCAAACACTTTCACAAAAGGGAGTGAGCGAGAACCAGCCTTCAACATTCCATCATTGGGCCCACTTATTCATATATTCACACTGGACCCATTCAGAATTACCAGATACCCATAACCTTCATCTCCTGGAATGTTGGATAAAAACCATGTTATCTGGAAGAAAATGCTTTCTTATAAACTATCAATTACAGATGAACAGAATATTCACATTGAAGAATACAAGAACATAAAAAATGGACAAAAAATGAGACCATTTAGTCCATCAAATTTGTTTGACTAGTTTGTTTTCAACTATAATTAATACCTCTTTGTCTCCTTGTTGTCAGTAGGTTAGTTTTTTTTTTACAAAATAAAAAAATAAAACAAACACAGAATGATTATTTTTATTCACAACTGTTGATCGAAAGGCAAAATACAGGGTATGTGTATTTATCAGTAAAATATTGTACTGATTTCCATTCTTTTACGTTGCATATTATATCTTAAAATATCTTTGAACAATTAACTTTCCAATCCAAATACAGAGTATGAATTCTTTTTCTCTCACAAAGAAAGAAATAGCATCAGAAGAAGTTTTCACGGCACAAAGGGCAAGCAGACTTGTTGCTGGAAGTAAACCACTTGTACTACAAAAAAGGAAAAAAAAAACAGATTTAAATGAGTAATAAAAGGGTAATTTTTGATAAAAATAGGAAGCTTAATTTAATGCAATTTGAAAAATAAATATTTCAGAGAACCATACACAGCCTTAATATTAATGTAAGTCATCACTGTAATTTTCTCAGCAAGATGAAGCAGATGCACGGTATGAGTTAAGAATGTGATGCAGATTGTATAATTCCCTTGTCCTAAGAATACTTAACACTAGAATCCTTGAAGCCTATAAAAAAGTCACAATCCTGGGGCACCTTAAATTCCCTCGCATGTCCTCATCAGCGTCTTTGTTTTGCAAATGTGTCTATAAGCACAAGCAGCAAGCAGCCTGCTATCCCATCCCCCACTGATGCAGCTCCAGTTAGAGAAAAAGTTCACCCAGCTCAAGTCTGTTTATCTGGGTGTGAGGGAGATCTGGAATTGTATAGGGTAAATAATATATTGTCATTTGGAACACGTACATTTAGTGTGTGTTCCGTGTGTACAACAATCTGGGTAAATGTAGGATGGCAGGAAATGCGAGGCTAGAAATGTTGAACACATAACTAAAACAGAAACTTTTTTCACGTTATAGTGCTAATGACAAAATGCTGACGTGTGAAGTGTATAATGTGTGAAGACTGAAGTCCAAATATTAAATAAACACTTTCACAAAAGGTATAACATAGTATATCAAAGCAAGTGCACTTTTATATCTAACCAAAGAAAATAAAATTGGGTTAGAGGATGATACTGACAGATCTGCTTGGCTGGCGCAGAGGTAAGAACTGCCGTTTCATAATCAAGAGGTTGCAGGTTCGATTCTGAGTCATTCCTGCATTTACAGTTTTGAATAGTGAGCTGCTCTCATTGATACTATTACACTGCACAACAAAGTTTTTGTTTCTTGAACACTGTTGGGTGTTTCTTATAGATTTTTGGATGCTGATCACGAATATCACATCTAAATTTACCCATCACATATCTTTCAAAGAAATCTTCAGTTTTATCATGATTTTTTCTTATATTTGTATCCAAACATTTTCGCTCCTGTAAGTGACTTAAGCACAACGTTTTGTGCAGCCTGGGCATGTCCAGGCATTGAATCAGGCCAGTTTGGAAGCTGTTCTGTCGAAGTTGACATCCTGGGCATGCCTGGGCAGGTCTGAATGAGCTTGACGCTGTCTCAGCATGCTATAAAGGTGGCTTGCATACACCGATCCTGCTCATTTGGTTAATATAGATAATCACTGTGTATATATAGTATCAGTATAGTAAATTACAGTATCTGTAGTAATATAACAGTAAGTAAGCTTGATGCTATAGACGTTTTTGGTGTTGGGCGATATGTCTCATCAATGTCGTAACAGCCGAGATACATTCTGCTATATCTGTGGCGAATATACACTTGTGCCTGAGACATTGGATGACTGTTCTTGTGAAGAAAGCTTATCATCTGCATTTCTGCTGCAAAATTGGTGATCAAGACAAGGAATGGACACCTCACATTTGCTGTGCGACATGTGCTGCCAAGTCCGAGAGCCTGGTTCAGAGGCACTGAAAAGATGATACTGTTTGCTATTCCAATGATATGATGAGAACAGAAAGACCATGTGACAGACTGTTACTTCTGTTTGACTGATGTGTCTGGTTTCTCTGCCAAAAACAAGAACTCAATTGAATATCGTAATTTGCCTTCAGCAATGAAACCCATGCCACATGACAACAGTCTTCCAATTCCGAAACCATTGACCCGGATTTTGAACCGTGCACATCAAGGGATCCACATCTGCTAACACAGTCCGAATTGAACGATTTGGGTCTGTCAAAAGCAAAAACCAAGCTGCTGGGTTTGAGACTGCAGGAATGGTGTTTGCGGTCACCAGGTACAAAAATTTCTGTGTTTTGAGGCCGACATCATAATGTAACCAAAGTTTTTGCACAAGTCAACAGTCTGTTTCTGTTATGACATTGAAGGATTGTTCTCACAATGTCAACGCTATCCTACAGTACCTGTTGGCTATGCAGCACACATGAAAGAAACATATGAGAATATGGAACTGTTGCTGAAGCACGTCCAATATAGCAGGTACAACTGCAATATCTGTGGAGATCTTAAAGTCATTGCTCTGTTACTAGGACTGCAGCTTGGCTATACAAAGTACTGTTGTTTCATCTGTGAATGGGCCAGCTGTGCCAAAGAGTCGCACTATTCACGACAGAACTGGCTACTCCATAAAAAGTTAGTTCCAGAACAGAAAAATGTGGCACATGAATTGCTCGTCGACCCGGCAAAGATATTTTTACCAACTCTTCACATAAAACTGGGACTCATGAAGAATTTCATGAAAGCACTGAACAAGGAAGGTGAAGGTTTTCGTAATTTAAGACAGATGTTCCCAAGAATAACTAACGCCAAGATCGAAGAGGTCATTTTTGTTGGCCCCCAGATTAGACATTTTTATGAGTGACAAGTGGTTTGAAGATCTGTTAGCTGGGCCGGAAAAAATTTCCTGGAAAGCCTTCAAAGACTTTGTTGACAATTTTCTGGGCAATTACAGAGCCCCAAATTACATTTAGCTGGTAGACAAACTTCTCAAAGCATGCAAGACAATGAAGTGCAACATGTCACTCAAGATTCTCCTCCACTCATACTTGGACTTCTTCCCCGCAAATCTCAGTGTTGTTAGTGACGAACACGGTGAAAAGTTTCACCAGGACATTGTTACGATGTAGAAATGATACCAGGGCAACTGGAGTCCTTCAATGCTTGCTGACTACTGTTGGACACTGCAACGTGATGAACCAGACATTGCATACAAAAGAAAATCAGGAGCAAAACAGTTTTAATTCTGTTGAATTTAATAGCTTATGTTTATTTGCAGAATGAAGGTTATTCCATTTGATGGATGGCCAAGAAACCTAAGATTTTATACAAAGGTGTCTAATACTATCCTAAGAGCAAGAGGCAAACCAAGATAGAAAGAGAAGGCAGCGGCCCAGGAGCACAACTCTGTAAGAGAAGTACATCAGAGTATGTAGTTTGAAAAACAAATACCATACAGGTCCTCAGTTGGCTTCTTCCTTAAATACACACTAAATACCAGTGTCAGCTGCAATTGAGAAAAGACAACTCTGGGATGCTGACTGCTGACATGTAAATGTTAAGTATTTATAAGACATATAGTTGAAATAAAATGCAGTGTAGGTCAAACTGTAAAAAATTAGTAACAAGTCAATGTCACACCAAAAAAAAAAAGATTGTGTTTGCACACCATCTTCTTACCAAACATGCTGAGTGGAACTTTTTTCTGCATGTCCTGCAAGATTTTTTTGGAAGAGAATAGTTTGATCCATGAATAACAGAGTAACATATCATACAGTCTTCAACTCCCTCAAATCTCTTGTCTACATTGTTTTTCCACAAAGTCAGGCCTTCCATGATACTTCCATTCTGAAAATAAGACAAAACCATTTTATGGATTTGTAAAATGTCTTATATCTGGAGCAACTGTATAGTTATTTTACAGTTAAAAAACTGTAAATAAATCAAGCTATTGTACGAAAGCACTTGGTAAAAGATATCTGAGCCATACTTTACCATTATGAGACATAGGACAGATATGTTATGCTCACTTCCCAAGAGTTTTCCCAACACATGATATGTAATAAGTGCTTATCACTCAAAAAAAAATAATAAATATTTATAGGAGTAGTAGTAAGCTAAAACTTTCTGTTTAATTGCAAAACCAATTCTATCATTATTCTTACAAGAACAAGCATTATATGACTTACATGAAAACTATGCCATCATATGGTTTGATCTACTAATAAACAACTTTATAAAAGTTAAATCTTTCTCAAAAACATGTTGTGCTTGATATTTAAAACAATTCAGTTTTCTTTGTTCTTTTAACTATAAATGTCATACTTACATAATACTACAGTTTATATTATTGGTGTTTTAGAAAGAAATGCTGTGTCAGCTAAATCAGAGAAGCTCATTCATTCCTCTGTGGCCAATTGCCAGTGATCAACTGAGAAAGATGAAGGGTTCTGTTGTGTGAGCTATAGACTGGTATCACTGTAATTGTTGATGTGTGTGTGCTGTAGTGTGTTTGGATCCCTCTTAGTATGTCTTTTATAATATCTATTGTGTTTCCTTGTGATATGTGGTTCTTGGGTATATTTATACAGCAAAATGTACAACTTTTGTTGCCCCTTTAAATATGTTATTGATTCTTTTTTCTTTCATAAGAGCAAACCTTAAATGAGGGATTGGGAGCAAACCAAGCAATATAAAATGCAAAAGCACAAACTGAGTTACAAGAGCCAGAGACAAAACAGGCATCAGTTATGAATTAATAATTGTATCTTTGTTTAAATTCATACTCCTAAGAGAAATCAAAGGTGAATAAACCTGGCAAACAGTTATAAGTATTGCACAAGTAAGGTAAGGTAAGGTAATTTTTGGTTACCCAGGCAGCTTCTGGAAGCTGGCTTTACTATAAAATATGTATTTAACACTAGAATTACCAGAGCCTACGAAAAAACTTGTAAATCCGTCCCACCTTAAATCGCTTCTTAAAATCGTTCACAGCTCTCCACCAGCGTCTTTTGTCATGTAAATGTGCTGAAAAAAAATCAGGCTGCAAAGAAAAAAATCCATCCCCCACCGATTTAGAATGTGCACAAACTTCTCCCAGATCATGCCTTGATTGATTTTCTGGGAGTGAAGTGGAGTTTTAGAGTTGAAATAATAGATCGTTGTTTGGAACACACGCATTTCATGTCTGTTCCGTTTCTACAGTAATCTGTGTCAACACATTGTTAGAATAAAAACATACATTTCATTTCAGTCTGTAACAGCCGGTGTAATTTATGATACTTGTAAAGATTAGCTTTGTTTGTTTATCTCAGCCGTGTTCATGAGCCCAAACACACCCCACCCCCGCATCTGATACTGCCTTTTTCACATAGACGCGCTGTAACACAGGTAAACTCAGTTCCCTTCTACATCGGAGCAAGAATGCACATACCATTGCTTGCATACTAAAGTGTCAGCAGGCACTTTTCGTGGCATTACACACAGTTTTGAGCCTTGTGACTTTCGGCTTTAGGAAGTAAGTAAATAAAGGTAAATCGTGTCATAAAATGATTTCTTCAAAACGTTGAATGTTATTTATTTGGCACGGACATGTCAGCATGCACTTTTTGTGGCATTACACATGTGTCTGCATGCACTTTTTGTGGCATTACACATGTATTTTTTGAGCATGTCCGTGCCAAATAAATAACGCTGTTCGTTTTCAAATAATATTGCATTTCTCTCTATGCTGTGGTTTCTATTACACACCTGAAAGAAAGAGACAATATATGTGAAAACATCATCGCACAAATGCAATATTATTTGAAAACAAACAGTGTCCGATCAGCTGTAAAAGTATGGCATTTCCAAATGTTTGCTTTTTTTCAGTCTGATTCTCTCAGTCAAACTGTATATTTGTCTCTTATTCAGTGCACGCAAGAACATGCAGGTAGCCAGATGCTGTATGCTACAACATGTTGCGGTGATCAACGCACATTTTAAAAAAAGAAAGAGACAAATATATGTGACGTTTTGAAGAAATCATTTTATGACAAGATTTATCTTTATTTATTTACTTACTTCCTAAAGCCTAGTGTCACAAGTAGTGTGCAGAGGGCATGCTCAAAACTGTGTGTAATGCCACGAAAAGTGCCTGCTGACACTTTAGTATGCAAGCAATGGTATGTGCATTCTTGCTCCGATGTAGAAGGGAGCTGTGCTTACCACTGTTACAGCGCGTCTATGTGAAAACAGCAGTATCAGATGCGGGGGTGGGGTGTGTTTGGGCTCGTGAACGCGGCTGAGATAATAAAACTGACTAAAAAAAAACAAAGCTAACCTTTACAAGTATCATAAATTACACTGGCTGTTACAGACTGAAATCAAATGTATGTTTTTATTCTAAAATAGTAAGACTAAGAGCAGTTTACTTCTCAAAACGGAGAGGTGCAGGATCGAACTTGCGACCTTTTGATTCCCAGTTGGCAGCTGAGTCTATTGCACCATGGAGGCAATCATAATAAACAAGTGTCAATGTTGCATGTTAAGGCGGCTTTTTGTTTCTGCAGTTATATTTTTGAATAAAAGCGCAATTGTTGTGTTAGATTTGTAGCTTCTGTGAAAATACTTCTTTTGATATTTGGACTTCAGGCTTCATACATTATATAGTTTATGCCTACATTTTGTCATCTACTACTAGAATATAAAAAACATTTCTGTTTTAACAATGTGTTTACACAGATTACTGTAGAAACGGAACAGACATGAAATGCGTGTGTTCCAAACAACGATCTATTATTTCCACTCTAAAACTCCACTTCACTCCCAGAAAATCAATCAAGGCATGATCTGGGAGAAGTTTGTGCACATTCTAAGTCAGTGGGGGATGGAATAGCCGGCTACTTGCAGCTTTTCTATTATCAGCACATTTAGATTAACAAAAGACGCTGGTGGAGAGGTGAGAATGGTTTGAAGAAGCGATTTAAGGTGGGACGGATTTACGAGTTGTTTCGTAGGCTCTGGTAATTCTAGTGTTAAAAATGGGTACCTAGTGGCACATCAAAGGATTAGTAAGTTAATTAGTTAGCTGAAACTTTAGTGAAGAAAAATATATATTATGTAAATATCTTATTTTCTGAGTATCATGTAAGAGAGAATTAAAAGCATGGCTGAGTCAAATTAGAAATAAGAAAACTGAGTGAGGGTTTAAAAAACTGCACTTACACCAAATAGCTTAGGCAACAGCTATGTCATCTATATGAGAAGGTATACTATCACCTAAGTAATCATAGGATTACCACTTCCTTTTCAACATTATCACCACCAGCAAGGGGTTCCACAATTTATCAAGAACAAAGCAAGCCATAAATTATCTTGGGTAGTTCCACTAACCATAAGGAAAAAAATGTCAGTGGGGAAAAAGGGGATTTTGTCATTTGCTGGTACAACTGAAAAAAACAACACTCTTGAATATTGTTGTAGACGCTAGGTGGCACTGTTGCATCTTTCAACCCAACAGACACACACTAAGGACACAGGGTAAAAAAGCACAGAAGTATTTTAATTCTTTTCCTCTCTAAACAGTGCCCTAAGCACCACAACCACCAATAAATAGGCAAATAAACACAATAATTACTATTCTCTTCTCCTCCACACCTCCCAGCAAGTGCTGTCCACCTCTTCACTTGCTGGGTTCACAACAGTCCTTTAAATAATCCTTGACCCGGAAGTGCTTCTGTTCTTCCTTCCATGTGACTTGCCAGCCCTTGGATCTGATGGAGGACTTGAATTTTCTTCAGCCCAGAAGTACTTTGGAGCTTCCGTCCTCGTGACTTCCTAGCTATAAGAAAAGCATGACTCCCCCAATCCTTCCTCAGCACCCCCGGCACCCAACAGGGTTGAGATAGCAAACTCCAAGCCTCAGGATGCTCTGAGGGAACCTGGGGCAACACTATACTCCAGGGAAGCCGACATCTAGTGTCTTGGGTGAGGCAGTGTCCCTTACACTGTATATTTTGGTAGAAAGTTAGCTGCAAGATTCATTAAAGACTTTGGGAGTATATTACATAGATGTATCCCTACATAGATAGCAATGTGCTTTAAACATGAACAAAAATATTTAAAAAAGAAAGTTTAGAGGGAAATATTAGAAATCATGAAATTATAAAGAAAATCCAACAAACAGTGGAACCCAAAAGCAAAAATGTTGGGAGTAAAAATGACAAAATAACAAGAGGGGAATTCTATATTGAATAAAAATTCACTAATAATCAAACAGACTTCAAGAGACAAAAACATTACTGAATTGTTCAAATCTATTGAACATAGTTTCAAAGCATTTGGGTAGAGTGATTCTAAAAAACTGTAACTTTTAAATATCAAAGTGGAATTCTGCCTACTCCTAAAGAAGGTCAATGGAGGAAACTTTAAATTCAATACACACTTCATACAATGCAGTATGGCATGACTGGCAATGTTGAGTTTAGGCACTGATATGTCCATTTAGGTACGGATATTGTAAAGTTTAGTACTTTTCTGTTACTACATTATAGTCAGAAATGTGTGCAGTGCTCAGTGATGTATGTGATGAAAATATACATTTAATTATGAATTGAACTTAAAACTTTATATTGACTTGTTCATCTTAAACACTAGAATTCCTGAAGCCTATGAAAAAACTTGTACTCCTGGTTTACCTTAAATCCCTTCACACCTCTCCATCAGTGTCTTTTGTTTTGTAAATGTGTCAATAAGCACAAGCAGCAAGAAGCCTGCTGTCCCATCTCCCGCCTTGATGAAGCTCAGCTGACGGGAAAAATGTCAGCCCAGCTCAAGCCAAGGCTCCTTATCTGCATGCGAGATCTGGAGTTGTACAGGGTAAATGTTACAGTATATTGTTATTTGGAATACATGCATTTCACGTGTGTTCCGTGTCTACAAAGATCTGGGTAAGTGAAGGATGAAAGGAAATGTGAGAAATGCAAGAAATACTGAACACATAACTAAAGCAAAAACTTTTTCTATGTTATACTAATAATGGCTGGAGTGTATAATGTGTGAAGACTTTAGTCCGAATATCAAATAAACACATGCATTTTTATTCAAGAATATAACCAAAGAAAAAAAATCATTCAATTTACATATGGCTATCAATGAGTTAAAAACTCAAGCTCAAATATCAATCGACAGGGAGTTTACACGTATTCTTGAATGATTTAGAGGTAGGAAACGCTGCCTAATAACCTGAAAGTCGCGTATTTGAGACCGGGCATTCTGTGTTTTGATTAGTGAGCTATTATTATTTCTGCAATACAATATAAACATACATTTGATTTGAGTCTGTAACACCTGGTGTAAATTTTGGCTACTTGTAAAAGTTAGCGCTTGTGTTTTTATTATTCAGTTTTACTCTCTCAGTGACGTGGTACAACGAACTTGCCTCTCCCTCTCTGAGCTGATGGCATTTATCTCCATTCTTTTCACAAGAGCAGCACTGTGGCTGCGCCCAAGTCTTCAGAATTCTAGTGTTAATAGCATAAAGCACCACATCATATGCATGAAACTGAATGAGTTACAGTTAAACCCCTATGTCATGGTATAGCTAACAGCATTTCTCTTCAACAGGGAATAGTACCTAAAGTATAAAATCATTAATATCTTGTCTGACATTTTTTACTCCTGTCATCTTCTTCATTTATGCTAATTACATAAGTAACACAGCACACACATTTGCACATGTTGTATGATGGTAAAGGCTAGAGAAGAACCTTAATTCAGCTCAGAAATTCATACAATTTAAAACATTTAAGCAGAGATAACTTTGTATGCCAATAAATGTCTGAACAAAAAAGCCAAGGCTCACTTGAATTTTGCCACTTAAATATTTCTTACCTGATGTGTGAGGAAGGTGGTAAGTTGAAGCATCCAGTTACGCCATTGCTGAACTGCAACACCTACACGTTTTCCACTTTCAACAGAAATTACCCCAAGAGGGTAATTTATTGGCAGCTTAATAACTAACTCAATAAATATATCATCAACAGAATATGTAGCAATCACTTCTCTAGTAGTAGGTCGAGCTTTAACCTGAAGAAAACAAGAACATTTTAGTTCCCATCAGGGATTAAATTCTACAAGGATTCAAAACAGAACTCTTGAGCTGTAAAGCCGCAGTATTAGCCACTGTGCAACCATACTGCCAAGGGGCATGGGAATTGTAATTTAGCCCATCAGTATTTAAAACTAATTTGCAATTGTTAAAAACAGTGTTGATCAGCAAAATTTGCCAATGCATGTTTCACAATGCTGTATTTGCAGGTGACGTACATCTTTTACATCTACATCTATTTTGCTACATCAAATATTTTCCTTGAAATTTACCATACGGCTGGCTTAGACAAACATTTTCTTCCTAGTGACCTATTATGCTTTGCAAGGCCAGTGTAAACATTATAAAGATTTAGACAAGCACATACCACTCAGCCTAACCTAGCTCGCCAGTCCCATTCACCCAATTCCTTCAAAATACAATCAAAGTCAAGTGTTGAAGGTTCCTAAAGTCCAACTGTCTACAACACCACTTGGTAACTTATTCCATGTGTCTATGATTCTTTGTGTAAAGAAAGACTACCTAATGTTTGTGTGAAATTTATCAGGTCAGTGTCAGGCAGAGAGAAGTGTATACATTGCAAAAGGTACAATTGTGGTAAATGTAGAAAGTACGGTCCTTGGGAGTGTGGGAACTGTTAACATTTGAATTTCATGATTGCATATACCGTGGAACTGACCTCTCTGTACTATTCTTTCCTCTGCATGTCATGGAGTACAAAAGAAACATCAGCATGCACCAAAATGTGGAGACTGGCAAAGATCAGAAGAAGAAAAAAAAAAAAAGTGGTCACTGATTACAACCGCAAGAAGGCATGCCAATGAATATGAATAACGTTGCATCAGTGCCACAATGTTTTCCGAAATACTACTATACAGGTCATAAAATGAGCTATTCCAAATATCATATATACCTATGTCTCTGTTTTTTGTCACTGCAGCTTTGACATCATGGACCATAAGGTGCATACTAATTCAGCGTGAGCAGGAACACTCAAGTGATGGTGAGATACGAAGGCGGCAGATTCACCAGTGTTTGTGTGTCAGCTTTTATCCCTCCATATCAGAGAATTTCCAGAGCCAATGTCTCAAAACACCACTCACATCTACAGTTATTCCCAGTTTCAGAGAAAAAGTAACAGCATCAGATCTGGGGCAGGTGTTGTATTGTGATTGTGAGTGAGAGAATAAAAGTGGAAAAAAAACAAACAAACAAACAAAAAAAAATGCTAACATTTACAAATACTACAAATTTACACCGGCTGTTACAGACACAAATCAATTTTTATTGTATAATAATAACAATAAGAGCAGCTCACTACTCAAAACGGTAAATTTGGGGGACAGCTGCATTTGAACTCACAATCTCTGGAATATAACTCAGCAGTACTTACTGCTGCACCAAGGAAACGTATTGTATTGCATTTGTACCTTTTGTGAAAGTGTTTATATATTTGGCCATCAGCCTTGACACATTATACAGTTCATGTCTACATTTTGTCATTTATTACTAAAACATGAAAAAGTTTGTTTTACGATGTGTTTACATAAATTGTTGTAGACATGGAACACACATGAAATTATTTACTCTATACAATTCTAGGTAGCTCACTCCCAGATAATCAAGGATTGAACTAGTAAAATTTCTTGCTCGTTCTGCGGTGGGGGTGGTAAAGCAGGCTGCTTGCATTTATCGACACATTGATAAGACAAAAGATGCTGATGGAGAGGTGCGAAGGGATTTAAGGTGAGTCAGGTTTACAAGTTATTTGTAGGCTCTGGTAATTCTAGTGTTAAGATATGTGATTCATTTTCTCCCTTTGTGGATTTCCAGTTACAAATATGCAATTGTATTACATATATATTATATGTATTTCTTTGTGTGTGTGTGTGTGTGTGTGTATTATATATATATATATATATATATATATATATATATATATATATATATATATATATATATATATATATATATATATATATATATATGTATATATCTATACTAATAAAAGGCAAAGCCCTCACTCACTCACTCACTCACTCACTAATTCTCCAACTTCCCGTGTAGGTAGAAGGCTGAAATTTGGCAGGCTTATTCCTTACAGCTTACTTACAAAAGTTAAGCAGGTTTCATTTGAAATTCTACACATAACGTCGACAACGTCCGCCATGTTGAACTTTCCTATTTATGGCCCCATCTTCACGAAATTTGGTAGGCGGCTTCCTTGCGCTAACCGAAACCGATGTACGTAATTATTTTGATGTTATGACGCCACTGTCGCCCGCCATATTGAACTTTCCAACGACACTAATTCTCCAAATTCCTGTGTAGGTAGAAGGCTGAAATTTGGTACTTATTTCGGTGGTATGATGCCACTGTCGGCTGCCATATTGAACTTTTCAATAGTCTTTGTTACTTATGGGCCCATCTTCAAGAAATTTGGTACGCGGGTTCCCAACGCTAACTGAATCCTACTTAGGTACATATATACGTCCATAGCCTGCAGCTCAGTCACCGTGAGGCGGCACTGGGTCCCCATCCCAACGCCCCCCGCCGTTGGCTGCCTGCCTATATAAGGCCGTCCGTCGCTCCAGTCTCTACATTCCCTTCCTTGCTTCGCCACGGGATTCACATCTCCCTGCTGATAACTACAGCCTTTTTATTTAATCCACGGCTTCTCCGCTGTTTTATTGTTCATTTATTACGATTATAGTTATTGTGTAGGTATTTTAGACTTACTTTACATTGTTCAGGTAACCATTTCCTTTATCATTCCAACCGTACCGCATTAACATGTCTATCGAGATGATCACCATCGATCAAAGAACTGTCACTTACCGAGTGGTTTCCATGCCTGGAGATGGCGCCTATCTTTTCCATTTTCTTTGTTACATATTGCACGGCCATATCAGACTCACTCTTGATATCTGGAGAAACATTGTGTCTTATGTATTGAATGACTGGGACAGGTTCAAAGTATGGACTGATGACGGTACAGGAGATAATTATACTGCACAGGAGCACTATAAGAGTGAAATGCTTAAGCCCTTCACCTATGCATCTGCATGTGAGTTGAAGGCTGCCGCTGAATTGTTCGGTTGTCACTTTCAAGTGTACCGAAATGGCCAAATATTTTACACCTTTGGACAACCGCCAACGCCTCTTAAACATCTTAGATTGACAGGTGACGATTTCAGTAGTGGAAAACCGATTATGACAGCAGCAATCCAAGCTGTTAGATTTGAAACAAGATTACTGTTCACATGGCCAACTGTACTTGCATGCTTAAGAGTAAGCTCAGCGCACAGCTTGGTCATATTATAACCGGAGGGCCGAACTCACAATGTGGTATACAAAGAGATCCTTAACAAATAATTATTGGTATATTTTCCCTCAGTTTAAAAAGGTTTAATTTTCTTCTTAATAAAACTTTTAAGGCAGTACTTCCCCGATGTGAAGCGCGGCTATTTTGCTATATAAATATATATATAGATATAGATATAATGTGTGTGTGTGTGTGCGTGTATATATATATATATATATATATATATATATATATATATATATATATATATATACACACACACACACACACACACACATACATACAGTACAGGGCAAAAGTTTGTACACGCCTCCTCATTCAATGTGTTTTCTTTATTTTCATGACCATTTACAGCACTCCATCACTCTCCTTCTTGGTCAAATAGCCCTTACACAGCGTGGAGGTGTGTTTGGGGTCAATGTCCTGTTGAAAAATAAATGATCGTCCAACTAACCTGACTTCTGCACAACACAACTGCTGGTCCCAACCCCATTGATAAAGCAAGAAATTCCACTGAATAACCCTGATAAGGCACACCTGTGAAGTGAAAACCATTTCAGGTGATTATCTGTTGAAGCTCATCGAGAGAATGCCAAGAGTGTGCAAAGCAGTAATCAGAGCAAAGGGTGGCTATTTTGAAGAAACTAGAATATAAAACATGATTTCATAACTCCACATGTGTTAATTCATAGTTTTGATGCCTTCAGTGAGAATCTACCAATGTAAATGGTCATGAAAATAAAGAAAACACATTGAATGAGGAGGTGTGTCCAAACTTTTGGCCTGTACTGTATGTACATATATATATATATATATATATATATATATATATAGTAGTGTTAAAAACTATTTGCCCCCTCCCTGATTTCTTATTCTTTTGTTCTTTTGCATGTTTGTCACACAAAATGTTTCTGATCATCAAACACATTTAACCATTAGTCAAATATAACACAAGTAAACACAAAATGCAGTTTTTAAATGATGGTTTTATTATTTAGGGAGAAAAAATCCAAACCTACATGGCCCTGTGTGAAAAAGTAATTGCCCCTGAACCTAATAACTGGTTGGGCCACCCTTAGCAGCAATAACTGCAATCAAGCGTTTGCGATAACTTGCAATGAGTCTTTACAGCTCTGGAGGAATTTTGGCCCACTCATCTTTGCAGAAGTGTTGTAATTCAGCTATATTTGAGGGTTTTCTAGCATGAACCGCCTTTTTAAGGTCATGCCATAGCATCTCAATTGGATTCAGGTCAGGACTTTGACTAGGCCACTCCAAAGTCTTCATTTTGTTTTTCTTCAGCCATTAAGAGGTGGATTTGCTGGTATGTTTTGGGTCATTGTCCTGTTGCAGCACCCAAGATCGCTTCAGCTTAAGTTGACAAACAGATGGCCGGACATTCTCCTTCAGGATTTTTTGGTAGACCGTAGAATTCATGGTTCCATCTATCACAGCAAGCCTTCCAGGTCCTGAAGCAGCAAAACAACCCCAGACCATCACACTACCACCACCATATTTTACTGTTGGTATGATGTTCTTTTTCTGAAATGCTGTGTTCCTTTTACGCCAGATGTAACGGGACATTTGCCTTCCAAAAGTTCAACTTTTGTCTCATCAGTCCACAAGGTATTTTCCCAAAAGTCTTGGCAATCATTGAGATGTTTCTTAGCAAAATTGAGACGGGCCCTAATGTTCATTTTGCTTAACAGTGGTTTGCGTCTTGGAAATCTGCCATGCAGGCCGTTTTTGCCCAGTCTCTTTCTTATGGTGGAGTTGTAAACACTGACCTTAATTGAGGCAAGTGAGGCCTGCAGTTCTTTAGACGTTGTCCTGGGGTCTTTAGTGACCTCTCGGATGAGTCGTCTCTGCGCTCTTGGGGTAATTTTGGTCGGCTGGCCACTCCTGGGAAGGTTCACCACTGTTCCATGTTTTTGCCATTTGTGGATAATGGCTCTCACTGTGGTTCGCTGGAGTCCCAAAGCTTTAGAAATGGCTTTATAACCTTTACCACACTGATAGATCTCAATTACTTCTGTTCTCATTTGTTCCTGAATTTCTTTGGATCTTGGCATGATGTCTAGCTTTTGAGGTGCTTTTAGTCTACTTCTCTGTGTCAGGCAGCTCCTATTTAAGTGATTTCTTGATTGAAACAGGTGTGGTAGTAATCAGGCCTGGGAGTGGCTACGGAAATTGAACTCAGGTATGATACACCACAGTTAGGTTATTTTTTAACAAGGGGGCAATTACTTTTTCACACAGGACCATGTCGGTTTGGATTTTTTCTCCCTAAATAATAAAAACCATCATTTAAAAACTGCATTTTGTGTTTACTTGTGTTATATTTGACTAATGGTGTTTGATGATCAGAAACATTGTGTGACAAAAATGCAAAAGAATAAGAAATCAGGAAGGGGGCAAATAGTTTTGCACACCACTGTGTGTATATATATATATATATATATATATATATATATATATATATATATATATATACACACACACACACACTCACACACACACATACATACACAGTGCATCCAGAAAGTATTCACAGCGCATGTGTTTTTCAGAGGCAGGAACTGGTAGACTAGTCAGAAAGGGAAAGATAACTGCAGCAATGTACAGAGACATCCTGGATGAAAACCTGCTCCGGAGTGCTTTTGACCTCAGACTGGGGTGACGGTTTATCTTTCAGCAGGACAACGACCCTAAGCACACAGCCAAGATATCAAAGGAGTGGCTTCAGGACAACTCTGTGAATGTTCTTGAGTGGCCCAGCCAGAGCCCAGACTTGAATCCGATTGAACATCTCTGGAGAGATCTTAAAATGGCTGTGAACTGACGCTTCCTATCCAACCTGATGGAGCTTGAGAGGTGCTGCAAAGAGGAATGGGTGAAACTGACCAAGGATAGGTGTGCCAAGCTTGTGGCATCATATTCAAAAATACTTGAGGCTGTAATTGCTGCCAAAGGTGCATCGACAAAGTATTGAGCAAAGGCTCTGAATACTTATGTATATGGGATTTCTCAGTTTTTTTATTTTTAATAAATTTGCAAAAACCTCAAGCAAACTTTTTTCACGTTGTCATTATGGGATGTTGTGTGTAGAATTCTGAGGAAAAAAATGAATTTAATCCATTTTGGAATAAGGCTGTAACATAACAAAATGTGGAAAAAGTGATGCGCTGTGAATACTTTCTGGATGCACTGTATAATTTGTTCCTAACCCTCACCTATTCTGTTTCTCTTCTCTGTACTCAAATGTGACACTTTGGGCTACAGCCCACCTGCCAAGTTGTTTTGCATACCTAAGGTAAAGTCATCCCTGATGGAGGATCGCTGGAATTGTGGGGTAGAGGGGTCCTTTCATTGGATTGGCTGGACCAGCGCTGTTTCAGTTGTGGAATGGCCAAATGGGGGAGGCAGCTTGATGGCTTTAGTTTTCAGATCACATTATGTGATATCATCTACTGTTAAATTCTGGTCTGTACATGTAAACTTTTTATTTTTATACTGTATTGAGGATTTGTTCTGATCTGTGTATTGTATTGTATTGACCCCCTTCTTTCTGACACCCACTGCACACGCCCAACCTACCTGGAAAGGGGACTTTTTTTGAACTGCCTTTCCCAAGGTTTCTTCCATTTTTCCCTACAAGGGTTTTTTTTGGGAGTTTTTCCTTTTACCGCCCATTGCAGCACTTTTTGTGTGATTTTGGGCTATACAAAAATGAATTGTATTGTATATGACAGGGTGCCTCGAGAGGAGTTGTAGTATTGTATGAGGAAGTCGGGAGTGGCAGAAAAGTATGTAAGAGTTTACAGGATATGTACAAACCGGATTCCAAAAAAGTTGGGACACTATACAAATCATGAATAAAAACTGAATGCAATGATGTGGAGGTGCCAACTTCTAACATTTTATTCAGAATAGAACATAAATCACGGAACAAAAGTTTAAACTGAGAAAATGTATCATTTTAAGGGAAAAATATGTTGATTCAGAATTTCATGGTGTCAACAAATCCCAAAAAAGTTGGGACAAGGCCATTTTCACCACTGTGTGGCATCTCCCCTTCTTCTTACAACACTCAACAGACGTCTGGGGACCGAGGAGACCAGTTTCTCAAGTTTAGAAATAGGAATGCTCTCCCATTCTTGTCTAATACAGGCTTCTAACTGTTCAATCGTCTTGGGCCTTCTTTGTCGCTCCTTCCTCTTTATGATGCGCCAAATGTTCTCTATAGGTGAAAGATCTGGACTGCAGACTGGCCATTTCAGTACCCGGATCCTTCTCCTACGCAGCCATGATGTTGTGATTGATGCAGAATGTGGTCTGGCATTATTATGTTGAAAAATGCAGGGTCTTCCCTGAAAGAGATGACGCCTGGATGGGAGCATATGTTGTTCTAGAACCTGAATATATTTTTCTGCATTGATGGTGTGTTTCCAGACATGCAAGCTGCCCATGCCACACGCACTCATGCAACCCCATACCATCAGAGATGCAGGCTTCTGAACTGAGCATTGATAACAACTTGGGTTGTCCTTGTCCTCCTTGGTCCGGATGACATGGCGTCCCAGATTTCCAAAAAGAACTATGAATCATGACTCATCTGACCACAGAACAGTCTTCCATTTTGCCACACTCCATTTTAAATGATCACTGGCCCAGTGAAAACGCCTGAGCTTGTGGATCTTGCTTAGAAATGGCTTCTTCTTTGCACTGTAGAGTTTCAGCTGGCAACCGCGGATGGCACGGTGGATTGTGTTCACTGACAATGGTTTCTGGAAGTATTCCTGAGCCCATTCTGTGATTTCCTTTACAGTAGCATTCCTGTTTGTGGTGCAGTGTCATTTAAGGGCCCGGAGATCACGGGCATCCAGTATGGTTTTACGGCCTTGACCCTTACGCACAGAGATTGTTCCAGATTCTCTGAATCTTCAGATGATGTTATGCACAGTTGATGATGATAGATGCAAAGTCTTTGCAATTTTTCGCTGGGTAGCACCTTTCTGATATTGCTCCACTATCTTTCTGCGCAACATTGTGGGAATTGGTGATCCTCTACCCATCTTGGCTTCTGAGAGACACTGCCACTCTGAGAAGCTCTTTTTATACCCAATCATGTTGCTAATTGACCTAATTAGTGTTAATTGGTCTTCCAGCTCTTCGTTATGCTCAAATTTACTTTTTCCAGCCTCTTATTGCTACTTGTCCCAACTTTTTTGGGATTTGTTGACACCGTGAAATTTTGAATCAACATATTTTTCCTTTAAAATGATACATTTACTCAGATTAAACGTTTGATCTGTCATCTACGTTCTATTACAAATAAAATATTGACATTTGCCATCTCCATATAATTGCATTCAGTTTTTATTTACAATTTGTTTAGTGTCCCAACTTTTTTGGAATCCGGTTTGTACAAGGAATTTGTCACAGTGGTCAACTCAGCAGTAGGAATGATGGATGCATTCAACGTGGAAGTGGG
The DNA here is from genome assembly GCF_016835505.1 of Polypterus senegalus. Lineage (NCBI taxonomy): Eukaryota > Metazoa > Chordata > Cladistia > Polypteriformes > Polypteridae > Polypterus > Polypterus senegalus. The sequence goes on from NC_053155.1 coordinate 165,896,644, forward strand.
ATTACATCAGGGACTGGCTATGAGCCCATTCTTATTTGCAATGGTGATGGACAGCTTGACAGATGAGATTAGACAGGAGTTGCCTTGGACTATGATGTTTGCTGATGACACTGTAATCTGTAGCTTGAGTAGGGAGTATGTTGAGGAGACCCTGTAGAGATGGAGATATGCTCCAGAGAGGACAGAAATGAAGGTCAGGAGGAACAAGACAGAATACATGTGAATGAGAAGAAGATCTGTGGAATGGTGAGGATGCAGGGGAGTTGAGGTGGTGAAGGTGGATGAGTTTAAATACTTGGGATCAACAGTACATAGTAACAGGGATTGTGGAAGAAAGGTGAAAAACAGGGTGCAGGCAGGGTGGAATGGTTGGAGAAGTGTCAGCAGTAACTTGTGACAGACAATTATCAGCAAGAGTGAAAAGGAAGATCTACAGGACGGTATGTTATATGGGTTGGAGACGGTGGCAATAACCAGAATGCAAGAAAGAGCTGGAGGTGGCACAGTTAAAGATGCTAAGATTTGCATTGGGTGTGAAGAGGATGGACAGGATTAGAAATGAGTATATTAGACGGTAAACTCAGGTTGGACAGCTAGGAGACAAAGTCAGAGAGGTGAGATTGCATTGGTTTGAATATGTACAGAGGAGAGATGCGGGGTTTATTGGGAAAAGGACGTTAAAGACAGAGTTGCCAGGCAAGAGGAAGGCCTAAGAGAAGGTTTATAAATGTGGTGAGACAGGACATGCAGATGATAGGTATGACAGAGTAAGATGTAGAGGACAGGAAGATATGGAACAAGATGATCTGCTGTGGCAAACCCTAATGGAAGCAGCAGCAAGTAAAACATGACCTCCCTCATCTGAACCCATGCTGTGTGTTCAGTAAAACTCCTGTTTTTCCCATGTGTTGCTCAATCTACCTAATAATTCCTTCCATTATTTTACCTGTCATGCATGCAAAGCTTACTGGCCTAAAGTTACTTGGATTTGCCCGATTACCCTTTTTATATAATTGGATAATATTTGCTATTTTCCAGTCCTCTGGAATTTACCCTAGTGCAGTGACTTGCTAAAAATATGCATCAAGAGTTTACATATGTACTCACAAACCTTCTTAAGCACTCAAAGATAAATATCTAGTACAAGTGATTTGTTGGATTTCAGCCTATTTAATCTGAGCAGTACTTCTCTCTCTACAATTTCAAAATAGCTCAGTATCTCTTTAGTAATCCATTTTACCACTGGGAGGTTGTCCACTTTCTCACAAGTGAAGACCTCAGAAAATGCAAGTTTAGAACATCTTCATTAATAGCAATAATGCACATACAGTGCCTTACAAAATTATTCATCCCCTTCAGTGTTATCTCCCTGTAATTGCTGCAATCAAGGCAACCTTCCCTTTCCAGACTGGAATGACAAGTCCTGTTTTCAGTTCAGCTGGGATGACACCAATCTCCCAGATAGAAGCAAAGATTGGTTGGTAATGCGAGGAGGACAGTCTTAACACCAGCATGTAGAAGTTCACCCTAGATACCACGAATCCCTGTAGTCGTCCCTATCTTCAGCTGGTTCACCACCTGAGCAATGTCAGCGAGATTGAGTGGTTCACAGCTAATTGGAGGATCACCATTAATTACAGTGGACCCACAGATATCCAACATCCTAGCCAGAGGATCAGCTTTAAACAGCTGCTCAAAGTAGCCATCCCAGCAGGGCACAACTGCAGTGTCATCCATTAGGACTGTTCCATAACCCGCCCAGACTGTGACTATCTGAGGAACAGATTTGGATTGGCATAATGCTTTGATTCCCCTGTAAGCAGCCTGCAGGTCAGTAGACCATAGATGGTGCGTCACTTGGTCACAGATTCCTCTATCAAATGCCTCCTTATCTGCCCTCAGAGCCATCGCAGCCGTCCTTCTAAGTTTCCAGCACAGACTGGAGTTGGCATTAAGCTGTGCTCTGCGACTCCTCTCGATAATATTCAGGGGTGCCCTGTGAGATGAAATACCTCCTTCTTGGAACACTGGCAACACCAACACAACCCTCAGGAACCTTCAGGGTCTTGTCACAGAAAGTCTCCAACATCACATTAGGATTGGCTGTTGTACCCAAGTCTGCAAGTTCCTCACGCAAACTGCGTGCAAATTCATTAGAAACAGCCTGATCTTGGAGCCTGGCCAAGTCCATTCTTCTAGTAGGTGGTAGCCTACTGGACCTAAGCTCGATTTTCAAAGTAGCAACAACAAGTCTGTGTTTAGAATTTACAAACTGCACACTTATATAAGCCCTACAGTCTTGTAGTAGCTTCCAGCATCTGCCCACAAGGATATGATCTATCTCTTTCACTGCACCACCAGAATTGGAGCACCAAGTCCAAAAATGCGGCTCAGTGTGCTAGAACCAGGATCCAGTGATCCCCTGTCCCCAACCTTTAGGAAAGTCAAGAAACACTGAGCCACTTTCATCATAGTCACCAGACCCATGGGGACTGACACAATCCTCTTAACCAGCCCTGTCAGTACCAGTGGTCACACTTAAGTTACTCATATCCAGAGGAGTATCACCTCACAGGCACCCATCAACCACTGAGTGTAACTGTGAAAAAAAATGTCTCCCTCACCAAGACATTACTGATCGTGGTTGAAGCATAAACTGAAACAACAGACAAGGCACCCAAAGAGTGCCTTAACCTGAGTCTCATAATACACTCATTGACAGGAGTGAAATCAGACACCATCAGAAGGAGCCGATCCACCACAGCAAATGCTACTCCCCGAGTATGACAGCCATTACAGCGAACAGACCAATAAAAAGTGTAACCACCTACATATATATCTGGCCAGTCCCAGGTCTCAGAGAGTGTCTGCACTGAAATGCAGAGTTTACAAAGCTCCTTCAACATCAGAGGAAGATGGTTATCATGCTGGAGTTACAAGACGTTCCCGTGCACTTACTTGGAGGGGTCGCCTTAAATTAGATCCCAAGTGCATTCTTACAGCGCGCGTCGCCTCAGCACCACACCTTTTCTGATCCCCAGCAGGCCTGATCTCACTGGCTCTGTGGTGGTTTTGACTATTCCAGGAATGGGCTCCCAGGGGCTTTCCCTAATCCCTTCATAATTCAAACAGCTTTCATGTGTGCAGCTGACCTACATCTATGGAAAGCAGAAAGGAGTCCTGCCTGTTGTTACGGAGCTGTGTGAAGTTTTTATGTTGGCTTAAGTGCCATTCCTGCCCCAAACCCTCAAGTCTTCCCTGCAAGTTGGAGAACCATTTGCAGGGCTGGATGTAGTTTAATGTCTCACCTATCTGGAACTCCCATCTGAAAAGACATCTCCTCATTTATCGCATGTTTTATTTGTTTGTTTTTGTCTCTGATTATACAGGGTCACCTGGTAGGAAACACACACATATCACTATTGATATTTTGTGTTCTGTTTGTTGAGTTATTTTTTGTGATTATCATTCCATTTGCATCTTTGGTTGTTTGAAACAGGGTAGTGAAGTGGTTAGCACTTCTGCTAAACAGCGCATATCAAATGCTTGCGAAACCCTTGGGGAATATTAAAAGACCATTGTTCCATTATAATACAATCAAAACTAGTTCAGTTCCTCCTTTCTCATTGACATCAATGTATTTTGCGGAGTTTGGCGAAGTTCTTAAACATTTCTGTGATTTCGCTGAACACAAGGCAAAGCAAACTTGACAGGTTTCGCTTTTCACTACTTAAGAAAATTCAGTGACTCATAATTAAGGGCATTTACTGTAAATCTTTTTTTTTTTCATCTCTATTTGAGTAACAAGTTTAAAAAACTCTTATTTGTTTCATTTAAATATACACAAAAATCCTTTATAATAACAATTGTTTATTGAAAATGTAGTTTTATTCTTGGATTCAGAATATACCTAATCCACCTAATATTGTCAATAACAAAAGTAATCCCATCTGAAAAACATCTTTAACAAGAGGTATCAAACTACCTTTCAGAACAGTTATCGACCAGCACAAGGGGTTCTGAAGCTACAAAAAAGATTCTAATTTCTATAAAAGTAGCAATATAGCACTAATAAAAACCTATTGAAGTGTCTTAAGCTATTTATTATGTGTTTACTTGTAAATATGCATCACAATAAATACAAACTGTATTGAATTTATAAATAAATTTGTAAGTAAATGGGTTTTCTTACCATCATATTGTCAAATATTTTTGTGTTATTCTGTACAGAAGATATTTCTTGGGATGACAATATATTGGATACAAATTTGCTGGTAAATCTATCCACAATGGTAAAGAGTCTCTTCTCCAGGCTATTAAACCATAATCGAACCATGGCAGGTAAGTATTTAAGAGTTCCATAATAAACAGAGCAAGACAAATGTGGAATGTCTGATGACAAGAAGTTGGTCTCTGCAAAAAATATAAGTATGTTTACAAAAATACTAACAAGTTACTCTCAATAGTTATAACATTGATATTTCTTCATAGGATCCTTACTAACACATATATCAAATTAGTGCCATTGCTAAGATTATTACATTATTTCTTCAAGTGGTAAAATAGGCAATGAAAAATCTTCCTTGAATTCAGAATTAAATAGTTTGTTCCTTATAAATAGCTGAAATTCTTGCAGAATTGTAATACATTTTTCTAATTTAAAATGACAAAATATTATTTAGTACATTGGAATTCACTAATTTTTGTATTTAATAAATGAATTTACAAAGACTTTTTTTGATTAATTAAATGTATGTCTATATATTGCATACTCACCAAACATGTTTAGGATCTGGCTCTCCGTAAAAAATGTTTTTGAATCCATATGGCAAGTTTCTGTTGATTGCTCTGAATAAGCTGGATTGACCGGCATTAGCCGGAACAAATGGCAAAGCAATCTATTCAAGCATTTTGATTTTTTCAAATGGTATGAATACAGGACTCTTAGCTGAAATAAAGAAATTGAATTAAATGTTCATTTCAGTCTGATATATCTATCCATTCAATGTATTCATAAATTAAACAGTAAATAACTAATTTTAACTACACCATTGCATGTCAAAAATTTAAAGAAAGCAGCGTAACTCAATTTCTTAACCTTCCTCTAATATTTGTTATGGATGCTGTCGCCAGGAAAAAATTGCTTATGCTATGTTTACCACATCTTTCTCTCAGATGCTATATATCCACCCTAAAACATACAAGCAGCAGGATTCAAACTACAATCAGTGGATTAGATGCCACATGTTTTAACAAACTGAGCTAAAGAGAGGACTCCCTCAGTCTACTACCCTCATGGCTTCTGACACTGCAAGTGGTAAAGTCATGTGCAGCTACTAATACTAATCTGAGAAATTTGTTTCTGTGTTTTCTGAGGTGAATTTGGTTGGCTTGCCAGAGATAGCTTATCATCTTTCTAAAAACTTTCTGTGTGCAGCTTAGATAAACTTTTTTTCCCAAGCAATCCTCAATGCTTTGCAACATGGTCACAGACCAGAGTGACATTACAGAGCTGCAGCAGCCAATGTTGGATGGGACAGCCCCTGGAGTATATAATGCCTACTCCTAGTACTGGGTACTATGCTGGATGAATCTCCTATGAGTAAATCTCTTTTGATGAGAAGTCAAACTAAATGACACCTTTTATTGGCTAACTTAAAAAGGACTACAATATGCAAGCTTTCGAGGTAACTCAGGCCCCTTCTTCAGGCAAGCAGTAATGCACTGGCTATATTTTTAAATTCAGTTTAATAGCATCTTGATAAAAAAGGTATAAATTTCCATCAAAAACATGAAAATATCTGTGTGACCTCAAACTTTTGAGCGATACTATACATTGACTAAATTTTACAAATAGAGTAGTGGGAGTGGTAGTCAGTGGTACCATAAATTGAGAAGTGGGAGTCAAGGGTTTTTTGTGAAGACTCCACAGAAATGCTAGTAGCTACACATTCTTTTAGTCTACCACAGATGCTTTCTTGCAAAATTAGTAATATTAATAAAGAACGTATCTCCAAACTATACCACTTCAAAGAACAGCATCATTCAATTACATTATAACATTGTGATATAGCAGGTCCATTGCTCAGAAGGAAAGGACAGTTTTTAAATAATCCATTTCGCCGTGTCAGTCTCTGTGGGCATGATCGTGCAATCACTGGGAGTTGCTGAAATAATTGGGGTGAGTTGCATCTGCATGTGAGGGAGTCATTGTTCTCAATTGCTTAATCGGCTTCCTGCGGTGTGCAATTGAGACGCTGCGCCCATGCAGCCGTGTATGTATGGGCCTGCACAGAAGGATAAAGAAGGAAAAAGAAGAAACATGAAAGAAAGGCTTGGAGAGTGAGAGTGCAGGATTGGGGGCAATGAAAATGAGCGGACGAGCCAGCTAGATGATGAGAGAGGTCAGCGATCCCATGTGGAGTGAAGGATTGGCTCTCGAGGGACAAATCGTGTCCACTGATGATTTGGAAGAGTGGGTTCGATCATGGAGGAGTCCTCCCTAGGGATCCAAGGGACTACGAGTGCAAGGAGGAAGACGGGAGGACAATCGACCCCAAGCGTTCTGGCAGACGCTGGCTGAAGCAGCCAAGACGGAGGTCGTTAGTGTGAAGACTGTGGCAGCTGAAGTCTCCCCGGCTAAGCAAGTCTTGGGTGAGCTGGAGAGACTGGAAGGAGCTGTGCTTGGCTGGTGTGACCCCAATGACTGCTGCAGGATTTTAGTCTCGTTTTAGCCTTGTTTTAAATGTTTTAAATTTTTACCTTTTTATGCATTATTTATTGAAACACTTTGTTGGAACACTGCACTATGGACACCGTTTTTGTTTTGTTTGTTTTAATAAAAGCATTGTTTGCACTTTGCACCATCCCCTTGCTCTGTTTGCTGCCCTCACTGTCCAGCTCATCCGGTTACACTACCAATGGTGTCGGGTTCAAGAGGTTCCCAAAAGGGAGAAGGGAGCATGGAGCAGGACCTGCATTGTCACAAACACTTTAATGGAAGTGGAAATGGAATACACTCTTCCACAATCTTTGTTAGACATAATTTAATAATGATTATACTGTATCTCATATATTCAACATGTAATTGTGAGTTGTTTATTGATTTATAATGGTTGCACTGTACTGATGCACAGAAACCGTTTAAAAATGTGCATTTGTGAATAAAAGAGAGAAAGATAATGGGGAGCTTATCCTGTATAACTTTGTAACCATTCCAGAAATATTGTATGGTTTTCCTCAGGAGAAGATTCAGTCTAGTTACTCTCCATGACATGCAACGCAACTTCCATGAACTGCTAAGAAGAGTGCTGCACTCAAAACAAATTTTCCCACATAAAATAATGCATTCTTTGGATAAGGTATTCACTGTGAATATTTTCTCACATTGATTTTTCTTTTTAATTTTAATTACTGTACACATATGTACACCTCTTCTAAATTATACACAATATCATAAACAGACACATTTCTTAAATTTTAAGGTTCAGAACAGACAGAAAACAAAGACATGAAGAAAGGTGATGGAACCGATATAAAATTTATGTCACCTCAATCATGCACATCAACCTTGTACTCTAGAATACCTGAAAAGGGACCTAATTAATCTAGGTTAGACAAAATTACTTCTGATTAGGTATAACCATCAGGGAACTGGCCTTACCTTAACCTCCTTAGTATTAACCCCAAGAATTACTTGGGCTCGGAATTCTGTGTTGTTACGGTTAAACTCAGGGTGATATATAATGATGCTTTTTACATATTTAAGCTCAAATTACTCACAGGACAGTATTCTGCTGCCATCTAGTGGATAA